>NC_045748.1:370307-370422 GCF_008692095.1 Etheostoma spectabile | reverse complement strand
AATAATAAGCGTCATTCACAAAGAGAACAAGGACCCGATCCAGTGTACCTCATACCTCCCAATCAGCCTCCTGTGCGTTGATCTTAAAATTCTTACCTCAATTATAGCAAAACGA
>NC_045748.1:370195-370292 GCF_008692095.1 Etheostoma spectabile | reverse complement strand
CATAAACTGGTAAAACCAGATCAGACTGGTTTTATTAATAATCGACAAGGTGCGGACAGGAGGTCAGGAGGGCTTTAAACTTGCAATCTATTGCAGC
>NC_045748.1:370047-370185 GCF_008692095.1 Etheostoma spectabile | reverse complement strand
ACCCCTTCAATGCTTCTCAGCTTAGATGCTGAGAAGGCATTTTGATAGGGTTGATTGGACTTTCCTCCCATTGGGACGGGGCACCCAACAGGGTGATTCTTTGTCTCCTTCTTTGTTTGCCTTAAGCATAGAGCCATT
>NC_045748.1:369463-370037 GCF_008692095.1 Etheostoma spectabile | reverse complement strand
ATTAATAAGGTCAAATCCCCTCATACTGGGTATTCCTGATGAGGGAGTGGTTCAACACAAACTAGCTCTATTTGCTGATGACATTTTGTTATTCTTAGAGCATCCCAGGGTCTCTGTTCCTGCGCTTTTAAATAGTTTAGATAAATACAGTGCAGTGTCAGGTTATAAGATAAATACCAACAAATCGGAAGTAATGATGATAAGTGGTGAATGGCCCCCGCAACTAGATGAATTGGTATCCTTTAGGAAATCCAAACAGGGATTTAGATATCTGGGTGTTATTCTGACACCAGCACAGCTTTATCCCGCCAATTACAACAAACTAATCAAAGAGATTAAACAGGATATAAGTAGGTGGGATTTGCTACCTTTATCACTTCTTGGCCGAATAGAGTCAGTGAGGATGAATCTTCTACCCATACTTCTTTTTTTCCTTAAATTTCAATTCTTCTGCCTATTTAATACAAATAACACATTTAAGCTTCTTGAAAAACGTATATCAAAATTTATCTGGCAAAATATAAGACCCAGAATACGTTTAAAAATACTGATGGCAGGGAAGGAAAGGGGGGGC
>NC_045748.1:369365-369453 GCF_008692095.1 Etheostoma spectabile | reverse complement strand
CTAACTTAAAAATGTATTATTGGGCAGCCCAACTCAAAGCAATAGTGGCATGGGTGACCAAAGATGAAGAAAATGGGTGGCTATCCAT
>NC_045748.1:365412-369355 GCF_008692095.1 Etheostoma spectabile | reverse complement strand
TCCTTGAAAGGGATACCAATATCTACTCTTCCATTTCTTAGTCAACAGGCTCAGAAAAAAATAGGAATTAATAACATCTGGGTCAAGCACACATTGAAGGTGTGGAACAGTGCCCAGAAGCAATTAAAGGGGTCTATAGCTCTTTCGCGGGCCTGTCCCATTCTTGGGAAACATTGAGTTTCTTCTTCCTCCATCATGACTGACTTCCACCTCCAAAAGGACGGTTCGCGTAAAATGGGCTGGTTATTATAAATCAGTTGTTTGAGAACAATACAATGCGAGCATTCTCACAACTTCAAGAAAAGTTTGACTTGCCCTCAAAGGACTTGTACAGAAATCTACAAATACGACACTACATCACAAATCACACGGATGGGGCTAGTCTTAAAAAAGATCCAACTAGTGTTGAACGGTATTTTATACATATTTCTCAACAAGTGGTTTCAACAAAGCACCAAGTTTCACATATCTATCACAGTCTTATGAGAGACACATCAGACAATACCTTCCACATTAAAAGTGAATGGGAATTGGAACTCAATACAATTATAGATGATGATACATGGGAAGATATATGTGAGGCGAGTCATAAAGGGATTGAAAGTCCAATGTGGAAAGAATTTGATTGGAAGTTGAAGATGAGATTTTTTAGGACCCCTCTTAAGGTTTCCATGTTTAAAAACAACACCCCCAACACTTGCTGGAGAAATTGTGGTAGGGTGGGAGACCATACCCACATATTCTGGGACTGTCCAGTGATACAGACATACTGGAAAGACATTAAAGAGGAAGTGGACAAAATCTTCAAGATGGATTGCCCCTTGGACCCTTTGTTTTTCTTATTGGAGAAAATGCCTGAAGACTTGCTCTCTAAGGACCAAAGCTACATGCTACATATCTTGTTAATGGCCGCAAGAAAAATGATTACTATTAATTGGATGAAGCCTGGCCCCCCTACAGTAGCTCAGTGGCAACAAAAAAATTAAACAGGTCCACACAATGGAAAATATGACTGCTATTTTGCAGCTGAAGGTGCCTGTGTTTGTTAAAAGATGGACTCCTGTCATTCTAGGCCTTGATCTAAAATAATTTAAACATAATGATGTGTAATGGTGTATTTATCCTATATCTATGTAGTCAATATGGTTGTTGAACGAAGCTTGTTGTTTTTTTCGTTGATTAGAAAAAAAAAAAAAAAAAGTTTAATTGTACTGTAATGTGTTTATAAAATTGCCTGTAATGTTCAGTTTGGGCAATAAAGTAAAAAAAAAAAAAAAGATGTTTACATATTTTCCCATCAATATTATCTAACATGTTCAATTTCATACATTTTCCGAGGGTAAAATCCGGTACCTGTCTGTTAACATTAGCCTAAAGGTAAAAAACAATAATAATAAAGTAAGTGAATTGTAAAGTATTTATCTATGTTTGAATAACTAATCAACCCTACCTTACACATAATAATGGAAAAAGAGCCCCTTTGGTGTAAAAACGTGTTAAGTCATTTTACAGCGTGGTTTTGAATGATGACCATAAACAAGAGCTCCCCCTCCCTACAAAAGCCAATTTAACCACCGCCTCTACTCTGCTCACAGTTTTACTTTTAGTCTTTTCTTACTTCCACAAAAGGGTTCAAATGTCTTGCATTTGTCCATGAAATCCATCTGCGAGACTGTTGACTTGTGCTGGTGTTTCTGAGTGTTTTCAGTGTGACGAGAGCTGTGTGCAGACACCTTGGGGGTTAAGCGTAACAGAAATCCATCTCCGTATCAACAAGTTGTATTCAGCAAATCATTTATTCACTTACTTAAATGAATTAAATCATGAATTGACATTATTGTACTTAAAACTGCCTCATTAGCTTAATTTCTTATTTTTTTGGACCTATTTGAAGGATGTGGGACCTAGCTCCTTATTAGCATGTTTGACCAGTACCACTGCAGGATGTTTCTCTTTGAAGAGTTCACATCTTTAAACTGTCTCTTCAACATCATTGACAACAGCTGGGGGTGAAAAGGTCCTTTGGGCTGGGAAATTTTATGAGACAGCGAAAGGGAAGCTAATACAGAAACATGTTGAATATCATAACGATATTACTAGCAACAAAAAGTGTACTCAGTTCTGCATTTCTGCTTCTTTCAGTATTCTGCTAAAATACAACCCATAGCTTCTTGAATTGAAAACAAATAAGAAATCATTTCCAACATTCTTTTATTGAACAGATTGAACATTGACTTGAATGTAGAGGCACCACTAAAAAAGATTGACAGTTACATGTGCAATTACAAGTGCAGTTTTCTTCTGATAATTTCTTTCAAATAACATTTTTTTTTTCGGAGTGTCTTTACTAATATGTCACAGCCTTTCGTGATGTGTTTATTGCGCCAGTTTATATTGCGATGATAAAAAAAAACCTTTTATTGTCGTTTGCTGATGGAAACAGAGTGAAGCTGCGAAATTACATGGGTGCTCCTGAACAAGATGGATGCTTGTGTGGAACTTTTTTGGCCATCCCTTCACTTTTGACATCTCCAAATCCAAGTCCAACTCTCTCTGTGCCAGCTTTGTATTTTTGGTTCCCCCCCCCCACTCGTGTGAGTTGCATCACGTTGGAGGAGAGCAGTTTGGGCTTCTTGGATGCCTCTGTGGCCTCTCGGTCAGTCAGAAGGCACACATGCCAGAGAGGCTGCTGTCTGGGCTGGCAGCTTCTCAGACGCCCCGGGGGCCTGATCGGCTGTCAGGCCTCAGCTCAGGAGAAAGCCAACCAGATGGGGGAAAAGACGAGCCTGCCAGTGGAAACTTAACCACATGTCATTCAGCACTCTTCCCCCCACCCCCCCTTTCCAGTGGTTCTCCTCCCCCTCCTCATCAGTGTGCAGCAAGGGAAATTATATAGGCCAAAGGGTAGGCTAACATCCCCGGAGCCGTGAAACAGGAGCGACTGACTCCCTGGTTTTGGTGTGAGAGCGGCTGTCACTCAGTGTGCTCAAAGAAGAAATGTACACTGTTGAAATTATGAACACCGTTTTTTGAAGTTGAATGCAGAAAGATTGACTTTTGTTATTGTTGTTAGTGCTCCTTTCTGTCAGCGCTCATACGGGCCTGGAATGAAAACATGAGGAGGACGTTTCTATAAAACACACTTTCTCATTACAATAACCTGCCGGAAAATGTTCCCCTTAAATCACTTAACCTTTAACACCACTGTTATTTATAATTAACTTTTTATATTAAAAGTGATTAATGTTTTGTAGAGTCGTTTTTCAGCCTGCTTCACTCTGATATTCCTGCGCCGCACATCCTCTGAACACCTCAATGTTTTTTTTTTTCATCATCCTTAGCACACAGCTTCATTCATAACCTCCGAGGGCAATTTATGCACATGTTTCAACTGGGTGCCCTGAGCAGGAATGAGTCTTAACACGTACAAAACGACCCCGTGCCAGCTAGCCGACTGCAAATAGACCATTTCGATGAACTGCTGGCAGCGTTATTCTCAGAACTTTGTATATAAATGAACCGTCAGTGCTCTGTTTCCATGGGGTTTGGGAATGTGATGTTTGGAAAGACTTGCACTCACAGTTGCAGTATGTTTGTGTGTTTTTTTTCAGATGAGAGACGTTCAGTTCAACCATCTAACCAGGTTCATCGGAGCCTGCATTGACCCTCCCAACATCTGCATTGTAACAGAGTACTGTCCCAGAGGCAGCCTGCAGGTAATGTCTTTGTGAAAGAAAACTTTGTGCTTATTGGCTCAGTAACGCTGATAAGATTTACTCCTTAGGTATTGAAATTTGGTATTGAACGAGCCCTTTTTTGATACTCGATACTTTAGAGGAAATTCGGTCTTAAAAAAAAGTCTGCCTTAAAGCAACTATAGGGAACTTTCATTTTGTGTTGATTTTGGCGGCCCCTGTGGACAAAAGTGGTAGTGTTTACATGA
>NC_045748.1:329533-365402 GCF_008692095.1 Etheostoma spectabile | reverse complement strand
CTCGTGTTGTAAAGATCTTAATCTGGCTAGCACGTTTGTTTTGAGTGAGTGAAAGAAAAACACAACTTTTTATACTCTTTATTTTTCAAACCTCTGTTTGCAGGATGCATTGCGATCAGCTAATTTATCTATTTATGGCTAAGATAAATAACTAAAATATAACTATATAATTTAATGTAAATGTATTCTTTGTTTTAGCCAGCAATGCAAATTTAAATAGGCTTTTCATCGCGTCTGGGAATTTGTTTCATAAATAAAATAGACATATTGCATACCTGTCCAAGAGGAAGAGGGCAGAGTCATTGGATTCTTTCAAAGCACTGTCCCTTTTTGTTTTTTGGTCCATTTTTTTTTTCTCTTTTCTGATCCTGCTCCAGTATCTGCCCTACCCACAAAATATTACATAAAAAATAAAATCTCCTCTGGCTTCCTTTTGACTGGCTAACACACTCGCCCAGAAACTTTGCCTGGGAAAATGTGAACCTGAGCTCTACCGGGCTGCGTTTTATAATTGGTTTTGTCTGGTTTCCTGTGGAATCGGACCCAGGGACAGGCGTTAAGAATCACTATGTAGAAAAAGCCAATCTTCTTGCTGATGGTCTCATTTGTTTATGTCACATAGAGGCATCAGTATTCAATTAAGACTGTTTTATAAAAAGATAAAAACTCCTTGTAGTTGCTTTAATCAGAATATGTTTGTCAAATCATTGTTTTCTTCCAAATCTGAACTATTTTCACAGGCAAACTACAAGCCCTCAGAGAGCCACACGTCTGCCAAGCCTGTCCGGTCCTCTGAATGATTATTTGACAGCTATAAAATTTCTTTAAATTGTTAGTTGATCAACCGAAAACAATTTTGGCATTTTGGGAAAGAGATCCACAAAATGAGGATAAGCTGACCTTTTTATTGAAAATGGAATATCTTTGGGTTATGGATTGTTGGTCGAACAAAACAAACTATGTGTCACCTTGTGCTGATCAGCATTTTCACTATTTTACAGTCTAAAATTGATTAAAAAAAATCAATGTTAGTGACTATTAGCCTGATGTCATATACATATACATCTTCCATTTTTCTTTTAGATTCAAGCATATCCTTGTTTCTTGGCTAATGAGCAAACTTTCCACCAAACTAAATTAAAATCAGGCTCTCTATCATCTTCACATAAACAACCTAATTTGAGTAATGACTTAATGCAACGCCTGTAACCTTTATACCATAAGTGAAGGTGAGATAATTTGTCTGCTGGGGGTTTTGTATTTGGAAACAACTTAGTGGTTAATCAACATGTCCTCAGGCTTATTAATCACTGATAAAAGGTTTCTAACATAAGCCAACTGATGGACTTGTGTTGTTGCATTAGTAAACTGTTTTAGGATAGACAAACTTGTCACACTAACAAACTCTTCCTGGCAGTGTTTATACCGAGCTCCAAACACTGAGCTCTACGGCACCGAGAGAAATCACCTTATAAGCCTACAGAGTACACAGTACATGGCAAACTCATCTTTGAAGTGTAACAAATGTGCCTTTGTCTCATATCAATCTTTTGAGATTACAGTACACGATGCCTGAAGTAATCTTGTTCTTGGCCCGCACTCTGTTCCCAACATGCCAGCAGCTTCCTAAAATGGACGAGCTGGAAAACAATGGAAAACTCTGCCATGGTTTTCATCACTCACACTTAGAGAAAGAATCAAAAATAAGAACTGCACCACAGCACCTTTTCAATTATAATTTCATTGTCTCGTATTACTGATCTCCAGCACGTTAGAATGCACAGCCCAGCCCAATGTATTATTTATTTGTTTATCTATTTATTCATATTTGGACCGTATCTGTTAATTGTCTTTTTATGTGGGACAAATAAAGTTATTTGAAATGAAATCAAAAGGCAGATAGCTGCAAATGATGTGGCTGGATGTTAAAGCTGGAGACTAAATGTGTGACCCTGAGGATGAAACAGAGTGTATGGTATATGCGCTTAAGGTGGTTCTGTGTTTAGTCCCAAAATAAATGTTGGGGCTGTCCTGGCTGCTGAGAGGCTCTTGGAAATGTAAACGATAAAGCAGAAACTGTATGGGAATAATCTCTGCTCCATTTTTGATTTGTTTTTGTTTTTCCAGGACATTTTGGAGAATGAGAGCATCAACCTGGACTGGATGTTCCGCTACTCGCTGATCAATGACATAGTGAAGGTACGAGGCTCTCAGTCTGAAAGCTATGTAACAAAAAACAGAAATCAAAGGCAGGACAGTCGATTTCAGCCCTGTCTCCTAAAAACAACACTCCCGTACAACTAAACTGCGTTCTCAGTTATCTTACAATTATCTTCTAAGGTATACATATTTTCTCTTGGATTACGTTTGTTTTTGACTTGTCAACAAAACATGTCTAGTCAAAGTCCACATTCAGAGTCAGGTAAGGGAAGAAGTTGAAATGGATGGACGGGCCAAACAATCACAGGACTTTGACTCAGGAGTCAAACCAAATGCCAATACTGACTTATTTACTTACGCAAAGTACATTAAAACGATAGTGTGTAGTTTCTGTTGCCCCCATGAGAAATTCTAAGTAATGGCTGCAACAGAACTGTTGGCACGTCCACATAATACAAGCCTTCCATGACCGCACCCCCCACCCATTTGCTAGTAGCCAAGGAGCACAGAGGAGAACACGGAGAATTACAAAAGCATGATGGACTTTTCAGAAGAGGAAATTATCTTCAGTCAAGTTTCTGTGCGGGAAAGTCACCGGACGACACAATCTTCTGAACATAGTCAAACTGAGAAATACAGAGAGAGTGATGTGGTGCTGAAAGTCATAATTAGCTTTGTAGCAACTCATTTGGCAATGGCTTGGATGGTACAGAAGTTCATAAATTTCAAAATGTTATGCACTAAAGCTTTAATGCACGTCCCGGAGCCTAATGGACATACAGTAATTTACTAATGTATCTTAAGTTAAGTAGGTTGATAAACCTAACCAATTAGTTTTGTTTCAATTCACAACGTTAACTACTTATTTAAAATGGTGTCTGTTTTACAACGTGTGTCTCTTGCTGGTAGGCCTACGAGGATGCGTTGAAACAAGCGTAACCCCGGAGGAGATACGTCCCTCGGAACATTATTGAGAATGCAATTTAGTTGTATGGAAAAGTTGGTTTTTAAGAGACAGGATTTATATAATCTCAAAAAAATGTGGTCACTTATCAATGTTAATTTAAAACTTTGTGTGTTTAGGACTTGCAAAAAAATGTCCAGTTGCCATGGTTTCACATGGACAATTTGTGAAAGTGTAAGTGAGGCAGTAAGAGAGAGTCAGAGGGATCAACATGCACAAAAAAGTATTTTCAGCACAGTGCAGTGTATGAAACAACAGTAAATGTTGCTTTTGTACAGTGTAAAGTAGAACAGAAACATACTCATAAACTTTGCTAACATGTTCCTTCCAGCGTAATCAAAACTAATCATGGATTTACTTTAGAAGATTATTTTTTAATCTGTCCTAACAAAGAGGCTTTTTGTTAGCGGTCACTGGGATAGATTTAATATTGAACTATATGCATAACGAAGCGCTCCATCTACATTTCTCCATATAGATAGCAACGCTTTACAGAGAAGAGGAGCTGGTGTAGCTTTGAGGGACGTTTGATTCAACATTTCCACTAAATATTTAACACGTACAAGTACATTCAGTAACTGCTGTCCTTTTCCCAAAGTTATTAACAGGCATTTCACAGATATTCCCCTGTGCCGTCCTTGAAACACAGCCTCTTTTGAAAACCTTCAGCATGTATCCACTTGTCAGAGCGTATTATTTCCATATGTCTGGATTTTTTGTGTTTTCATGTATGAAGAGGATGGGGGGGAGAAGAAAGAGAACTCCCCTTAATGCTTGACTTAATGCTCCTCTCCATCAGGGAATGAACTATCTCCACAACAGCTACATTGGCTGCCATGGAAATTTGAAGTCATCTAATTGCGTGGTGGACAGTAGATTTGTTTTGAAAATCACGGATTATGGCTTGGCCAGCTTCCGCTCATCCTGTGAAAACGATGACTCGCACGCACTCTATGCAAGTAAGTGAAGTTCATTTCTTCCCTCACAGCACAGAATCCTTTTCATTCACAAAAACATCAGCTGCTGTTGTGTTACAGACATTTTATGAGTGGTTCTGTTCCTTGGTTTTCTCAGAGAAGATGTGGACGGCTCCTGAGCTGCTCATATACGACCGCCACCCTCCTCAAGGGACTCCCAAGGGTGATGTGTACAGTTTTGGCATCATACTGCAGGAAATAGCCCTGAGGAATGGGCCTTTCTATGTGGATGGCATGGACCTCAGCCCCAAAGGTAAACACAGCTGTCTTTTATAGGCCTCCGGGAGGTCCATTGGGATCAAGTAAGCATGTAGTTAAGCTAACATGTAGGGCCAATGACACACCAACCAGACGGCTGACCATCTACAGAAAAGGCAATTGGACTGATCAGTCTGCCTGAGATGGTTAAAAAATGTCTCAACACACCGATGAGACATAATCCATCTCCATAACAGCAGGCAGCGCAAATCTGTTGTCACTCAAAAAATGAAAACCGTCAGCTGATTGGACAAACGCATCACGTGGGTTTGGTTTCTCTAGAAATTCAAAGCCAGACTTTTGTGGCGGCTCTTTCAGAATACAATCTCATATGTTACTATGTTTTACTTATCAAAATGTGTTTCAGAAAACATTTTATGCGAGAAATAGGCCATGCATTTGCTGAATCTGTATTCATTTCAGAAAGACAAAGGTCAGTTTAAAAGGTTTTTTTGTCCGATTTTGAGAGACTTTAATCCCGCTCATCCCGCTCCTCGTTTCCGGGTTAGCACTCCACCAATCAGATTGGTCATTCGAGTCTGACTGCAGGCAGTGCCCGCCTTCTGACTGAGCATGTCAGGTTGGTGTGTCACAACCCTAAGACAAAGACACAAAGAAAAGTCAATGGAATGGATAAATCAGCACAAACATGTATTTTATTTGTCAGTAATTCACAAACAAAATCATATCTCTCAACATTATAAAGCTTATTTGTAAGAAACTAGTCTGTTAATTGTTTCTAAAGACATAACAGATGAAAGTTCACTTAATTCATTGGCTTTTCACTGACATTTCAAAGGGGACTTTAGTAAGGTCACACTACTATATCGCAGCCCCGCAGCTACGTACACAAACGAACACATGTTGGCCAGATGTCAGAGGCAGGTGGAGTCACAAAAACCAACACATCTCACTACGTAATGTAACTGGACTATGTAATGGTTCAAAAGGAATAATGACATTTTTTGTAAGAGTAAAGGAAGCAAAAAGCATAGCAAGAGAAAAAAAGCTGATCCCCCGGGGGCATACAAAAACAACCCCGTCACCGGTTTGAGACAGAAAGCAATGTCTCTACAGAAGGGAAACACTACTTCCAGCATTCACACTAACATAAATCATGTGCTGCTGGTCTATCATCAGCTTACTTCTTAGGGATTCTGGGCTTACAAAAAGAGAAGCTAAACAGCTGGGGAGTCAAGTGGCAACCTCCGGTCCCAATAAATAAAGCCAGCGCAAAAATGCTAAAATCTGCAGTTCATCAAATGGCCACCTGAGGCTGGCACCAAACATAGACTGTTTAATACAGAAACTCATATAGGAGATCTCTCATAGCAGATCTCCACAAACCATTGGGTTATGTCACACATGCTCTGTCCACTAATTTTATAGTCAATGACTCCAAAAGGGAGTCAGTCGTCATAGACACCCATGGTAAAATGCCCAACTTTACAGAGGAGTTAAACATGTTTACAGCCTGGTACAACAAAAACGGGTTTGGACTTCCACCCTTCACCTATACGGGGGGTGAATATCTTTTTTTATAACTCACCTGTTTACATTTTATTTAGGCTTAGTTTTGCATATTTAAGAGCGTTCTGTTTTGAGTGACAGGTGGCGGAGTATGGACAGTGGGCTTCATTTGGCCCGCCTCTGCTCCATCAGCGCTCCTCTTCTTTGCACATTTTTGGATTACCTAACATCAGGCACTGCCAAGATGGCGACAGCGTGAGTGCCCCACGTTGAGCTTCTTTTTGGCTCTTTAGAAACCTATGGGTGACATCACGGAGATTTTGTCCATATTTTATACAGTCGATGGTATTTTTCCCAAGAATCCCTTAAAATTTAGGTTGAATTTTTTAAAATAAAAACAATCTTTGCCCTTATGCAGACTAAAAGCCCTGTCAGCTGCTTTAATTATTCCCTTCTCCATGGCTGCCAAGACATCACATCCTAAAGCAGTTTCAATCTAAGTGATGGGGGACAAAATCCACAGTAATATTTCTGTGAAAGAAATTAACTTAAATTAAGTTAACCGAAGCTAATATGAGGCTTCAGCAGTCTGAGGTACACAAATTAAAATGGATATCTAACCTCAAAAGCATCAACAAAGGAAAGAAACAGCCTGATGGGCTTACTGCTAATGACATCATTCTTGTGAAAATAAGATATTTGGACAACAGCCGTCCTGAGAGCTCTTTTGCTCTGCAGTAGCTTTTCTCTTACTGGAATGCTCTAGCACATTATTGTTATCGTCTTTAGTTTATAGACTTAAATCGGAGTTTAATCACTGCTGACACTTTGGCTCTTCAGCTTCCTGCACACATGTTACGGTTTGACCTGTTTCTTCACCAGCATCTACTTACCTCCACCGCCATTTCTGCTTAGTGACAGCAGGAAAAACTTTAACTTCGAAAGCAATTCATGATCAGGAGTTCGACTTTTATGCATCCTAAGTGGATGTGGATGTGTGAAACCCTCCCGGGGCGCTTCCTCCGTGTGAGGACTTTGATTAGCCTTTTTAATTCACAGTCACGCTCAATGCTGATTGTACAAGTGCCCTGATACTAATCCATCAAGAGGCTGAGGGCAGCGAAAGCCTACACCTGTTATTTAGTGTTGGCTAAAACCAGAACTGTTTAAAAACGACTTATATGATGATGCTAATAACAGAATGGATAGGGTGTTGGGAAAAATATTTTGGCAAATATTTCTCTTTCAAACTTTTTAAATGATAGGATTAATGCATCAAAGAGAAATACTGAATATATTAAGGCTCATCCAGCAGAAATGGCACATTTACAGAAATCTAGAAAGAATGTCAATATTCATGAAAATAGTAATCTGGGTTTGAAAGAATCTACTACTGCAGTTAAAAAACCTGTCCTGAATTCCCTACATAAAAATGAGACAGAGTGCAACGGCAATGCATGAGACCAGTAAAGAGTTCCTAGATAAATTCAAGCTCTGTTTTTCAATATGTTTGTCAACCCAGTGTATCAGCACTATTATCTTAAAGGTCCCATGGCATGAAAATGTCACTTTATGAGTAATATGAGTTCCCCCAGTCTGCCCATGGTCCCCCAGTGGCTCGAAATGGCGATAGATGTAAACAGCCTTTGAGAAAATTAAAGGACAGATGAACCAATCAGAAATATTGCTCCTTATGAGGTCATAAGGGGCAATGTTACCTCCTCTTTCTCTGCTTTGCCTGGCCAGATAATTTGACCCACCCACGAGAAAGAGACATGATGGCTTTCAAATGATCCAAGTGGCAATTGGTCAACCCCCCCCAAAAGCTACAGACTCAGAAATGGCACATCGTAAGGAAAGCTCATTGTGGGACTGGCTCTAGTGGCGGTAATTCTGCACCAAGGCTGAATTTTGGGAAAGAGCCTTCAGATATGGTGTTAAGGGACCACTAAGGTCTATATAAAAGCATCCAAAGATTTATAAGAAAAGCACAGTGTTTATGGGTGTGCTACTTGCCTGCTTTAACTCAAACATAGCATTTTCATTTAAGGTTGTATGAACAATTTGTTTTACATTTAGGGCGTACATCCTTTGTGTTGGCTGACATTTGAGTGTGTTGACTACAAACTTTTTTCCAGGATATTTTCTGGCTAGCACCCGAGCAAATAAAAGAAAAAAAAATCATAGTTGCACACAAAAGCCGTCACAACACATTTTACACAGCATGAATGAAGTGTAAAATGAGTCCCATGGTGAGAACAGCCTACCCATATACACTCTCTGTCCTCTCGGCCGTAGAGATCGTACAAAAGGTGAGGAACGGTCAGAAGCCGTACTTTCGTCCGACGACAGACAACAAATGCCACTCAGAGGAGCTGACCATCCTGATGGAGGGCTGCTGGGCCGAGGACCCCGCAGAGAGGCCCGACTTCGGCCACATCAAGATCTACGTGGCCAAACTCAACAAGTGAGACCCGCACTTCACTTCTTTACACTACCCAGTCTCATTGTGCTTATCCTTAAAGGACCAAAAAAACACAACCTCAGAATTCAAGACATTAGATAAAAAGCTGTTTGTAATTCCTGACAGGAAGTGCTCTTTGCTGCATTTCCATCTGTGTGTGTGTGTGTGTGTGTGTGTGTGTGTGTGTGTGTGTGTGTGTGTGTGTGTGTGTGTGTGTGTGTGTGTGTGTGTGTGTGTGTTAGAAATTGGGGTGTGTGAGTCCATGTCTCTGGTATTGTTTTCAATGATCCCATGAATCATTCATATTTGTTTTTGGTCCAGATTGTATGTTGAAGAGGAGAGGGAGACAAGGATGTTTTTCCTGGACTAGGGTAGCTCTGTCAGAAAGACTGTATAAAACATCCCTGCTGATACAAAGTGACACTACAGCACACAAACATAGAAAGAAAAGAATTTAAAGCACTTTTTTGATAATCAACCAGAAGCTTGTAAGAGCTGTTTGAGAAAGTATAAAATAGTACATACAGTATGTACAGATATGATAATAATTGTACTATTAAAACACCCAAAAATACCATTATAAAGAAGTCCTGTACTACTTGAGTAAAAATACAGAAAATGGAGGCATTATTTTATAATTATAAGAATTATTATTTTAAGGAAATATATTATGAAATTAGATCTCAAAATAATAACAGGTCCCAAATTACAAGAAAACAATCTCATAATCCCAAAAATATTTTCTCATAACTGTGAGATCTTTTCTTGTGTTTGTGCCGTAGTAAGTCATAATTATGAGATCCGGTCACTATTCCCCCAAGCCCCCACCCCCCAAGTAATTGTAATGTGCTTCCGTCGGACATAGTCAAAGGCACGCCCGCTCAAACCAGTTAGATGAAAATATGAAATACAGAGATCTCTCATCTAAATTAACCAAAATGGTGTGTTCATGTAGGACTAATTGGTGAAATACGTTTTCAGGGCCTTTGAAATTCTAGTCGACATCCCAAAGGTTTTTCGAAAACACCAAATATGGTGTCAAACTGTAAGGAAAAAAAGACATCTGGAATATTTATATATGATGTAACAATGCAGCCATTATAAACATGGGATCTTAGGTTTGAATACTTCACTTAGTCATCTATATCTAGGGTTATAGCACCTTATAGCTTCAGTTGAAACAGGCAGATACAGAAATATATAATGTATGTATGACATTGCAATGCATACGTTTCCACATGCAATGTGAAAAAAGGGATTATTTGTTCAGCTCCAAGGTCGTAATGTTCTGCCAGATGCAGTTGACTTTCCTGTCTCGTGAGTTGTGACATGCAGATCAAAACACTGGTCACGGTCAATTACACTGAATGGCAACTTGGAACTTTTTGCTTCTAACATGGTCATGTCATTTAGTAGCTAGCTTAGCACATGACCAGTCCATGCTGTGCTATAATAACTGTATGTACAGTTATTGTGCTTGCATTCCTCAGTTCACTTTGTGATATTGAGCGCTGGCGGTTTACCTCGTCTCACTGCTGAATAGGACACCACACCATTGCCGTGCAATCAATAGCCAAAGCAATCATGTTGACGTTCTGCCATTCACCGTGAAAGAGAGGAGCAATCACTGTGAGCCGGAGGTGTGCAGTGGGGATGGCTTTGCTAGATGCGTGTTTTTGAAAAGGAGAAAAATCAACAATAAACAATTTCTGGAAACTTGTTGGGCAAGACACAAGCAGCCCAAGCTGACCAATCACAGTTCCTGTGGCCTCCTGTGCAATCTCTGTATCTGTCTGGTATCTACTGCGGCACAGACATATAGTTATAGATAACTATGCTTATACTTTTATGGTATGTATGTTGTAGCCTGTTATTTCCTGTTTTAATTACAGCTTTAGCCATATATGATCACAGATTATCCAGGTAACATAAAACAGCTAATGCTCATAGACTGTAAAAAAAAAAATGGTTGAAGCTTCTTGGCCTGAAAAGTAAAGCAAATGCAGAAGTACCTTCAACCTGCATTCTATCTAACTTCCAATGGGTGGCGACTCTACTGGTTGCAAAAAGAAGTCAGGTTCTATAAAAGTCTATGGTCAGATTACTTGTTTTAGTACTACCTCAGTAAACCTGTTCATAATGAGTCTCAGTCGCTATTTTTTTTTCTATTTTTGTTATTGCCACTCTTCATTCTAACCCCAACCGGCCCGTCAGACACCGCCTACCAAGAGCCTGGGTCTGTCCGAGGTTTCTGCCTAAAAGGAAGTTTTTCCTCGCCACTGTCGCACTGTTGCTTGCTCTGGAGGAAACTACTAGAACTGTTGGGTCCTTGTAAATTCTGGAGTGTGGTCTAGACCTGCTCTATCTGTAAAGTGTCTTGAGATAACTCTTGTTATGAATTGATACTATAAATAAAATTGAAATTGAAATTGAAATTATTTTCAAATCTTCTGCATAATAATAAATCAGCGCCTCTAAGCAAATGTTACTCGCAGGAAACAATCCCCAGTCTCTGGGGGACGCGAGAGAAAGAACTACTACAAACTACTATTTTTTGTGATTGTTATTGCCACTCTTCATTCTAACCCCAACCGGCCCGTCAGACACCGCCTACCAATAGCCTGGGTCTGTCCGAGGTTTCTTCCCAAAGGGGAGTTTTTCCTTGCCACTGTCGCACTGTTGCTGGCTCTGGAACTGTTGGGTCCTTGTAAATTCTGGAGTGTGGTCTAGACCTACTCTATCTGTAAAGTGTCTTAAGATAACTCTTATTATGAATTGATACTATAAATAAAATTGAAATTGAAATTGAGACAACAACGGACGGTTGGGTTAAGGTAAAGAAAAACGGGGAAAGCAAATGTGACTTGCGGGAAACAAGCCCCGGTCTCCGGGGTGAGAGTTCTGTGTTATTCCCTCAGACACACATTCCTCCTCTTCCGGTTGCTATTGGGCACGTGTGCGGAGTCGAAACGTTTAGCTCCACCGACGTTGAGCCACTCCTCGATCTGTGTACCGCAGACAGGGCTTACTCGTAATTGCTTCTTAAACAAAAGACTTATGTGTCCATTTTTCGGGGGAAGACTTGACTCTCCTTCAGACTCTCCTTCAAAGATCGAATGACAGCTGTACACAACGCTAGTTGATTTGATGGTGTTGAAATCTAAAAGCAGGTGTTTTGGAAGGAACCCTATAAACAGTATTGTTTGGTTGGTGGGTAATTACTCTTAGCCTGACCTCTTCTCTGTTAGCTCTGTAAGTCAGTGTAGGATAAGCCCATTGATGTATAGCTTTCCATTTGTAGCGGTTTGGAGTAGAGAGCTCTTATGATTGACATCCTCAGAAGCACTCAAGGCTGCTCTTGACAGCCGTGTGTAAAGCACCTCCTTGTGTGTATGAAGCTCTTTGCCTCTGAGGCCTGTGCGTTAATGCTCTGTTTGCCGGTTATTTTCATTAGCGGAATGTATGTTGTTGACATGACGTGATGGATGGGCTGTTATTTTTGGTGTGTATGTGTGTGTGTGTGTTTAAGCTTGAAGGGTGCAGCACAAGAGGGGTGTTCAGCAGTAAACGGTTTGGTTTAACCCACAAAGGGAGCTGACACTTTGCTTTCCATGAATAGCTGACCTTTCCCCGTGCACATCAAGTCACTCAATGTGCTTATATTTATTTCACTTTGTGTTCAGAAATGAAAGAGTCATTTTTCTTACATGCATTTCATGTTTTTCTCAACTGTGTTTTTCTGAAAAACCTGGCACATCAGTCCACAGATTTCCACAGATTAATTTGTTTGTCTGAATGTTTAGCCGCTTTGTAAACAAGAAAGCACCCAGAGAGCCAAGACTGCACAGCCCTCTGCATTTGCTTTATACATAGTACAAAATGTTATCAGCGTCTGGATCCAGATCGGCATCAAAATACGCAGTGATGGATAAACATGTTGACTGGCTGAGGACAGCCATGAGTCCCTACAAACTTTATAACTACATTACAGCTTAGCACAAATAATTTCTATATTTGTAGGGTCATCCCCATGTGAAATACCATCTGATGGTGCATGGTCAATCAGATTTAATATGCATGTGGTCTGTAGTCGAGACCGCCTTTGTCGAGTCCAAGACAAGTCCATGACCAGGACTAGTCAAGACCAAGTCAAGACCAAGTCCAAAGAGGTTTGTGTCCGAGTCAACGCCGAGTCAGGGACAGAAAAAAAAAGTCTTATACATGACATTATCAAGACAATCATTTTGGGTTATTTGTTGATATAAATAAGCAGAAACTGTCACTACACCCAGGATTTGTAAGTATAGCCATTCCCCTTGATATCATAAGATCGAATCTAACGAAAACAGAAGGACATATGGGGATACCTCATAATAACAGTGTTAGAACTAATACAAAAACCAATCCACTGCTATTACCACTGCTACAGTAGGTACTAGTGCTGAGCATTTGAGCAACTAGATGACAATATAGCTTTACTCCAGATGTAGTGTAGAAAAGAAGTGACCAGTATTACAGAGTGTACTCCTATGGTTGGTTTATGCCTTCACTGAACAAAATATTGCATTATATTGATGTTTGGACATGGGTTAGTGGGAAATACATGTATTTTCAGAAAAACAATTAAGTTTGGTTAATCAACAATGAACAGAGTGTAATTCAACATATGTTCTTTTCATTTGACACAAAGTGCAGACTTTTAATAAATATAATAAATAAATCCATCATGAAGTTGTTTAGGGAAGGAGCAGGTTGGGTCACACACACACACACACACACACACACAGATTTCACTCAAGGTGCTGGAGCAAAACCAATTTTTTACAGATTATCATTTGCTGAGAAATTCATGAGAACCATTTCTCACACTATACTCAGCAGTACAAGTATTTATACAACGTTGTTTCCTTCAAAAGGCAAGTTGGTTCACTGCTGGTTACAAGCTAGCATCAAACACAACAAAGGTCAAAACAAAGTCACTGGAATGGAGTTTTGAGCTAACGTTAGCAATCAAACAATCATAGATAGCTAAAACAATTTGAAATGATTTTCATCTTTTGTTATTGTTTGTAATAATAAAAGTTTATTATTTTATGGATTTCACAAATTTGGGTAAACTGTTTACATCTAAGCCTGCACAACTCAAATCTGCACTCGCCTCACATTGGGCAGTGACAAGGAGTTCCGACACGGAAGCCAAGCAATGTCCAGTTGCAGTTGGGGCAGCAGCAAAGCGGATTGTAGCCACCTAAGTAAAGGCCCACCTAAAAACATCCATGCTGCACGCTATATTTAGAATATTTGCACCACTTTACCTTGCTGTCAGACAGCCCTTTATGACAGGGAACTAAAGCCGTTATATTGCTCCTTTGAAAGCCACCAGACTAAAACCTCACAGAACACAGGAGTTGTTGGTCTTCCAACAACCTCAATTGGTTAGATTCTTTGTGTTGTGTGACTTTGGGGACTCTCTGAAACCAACCCTTTAAAACACCAAAGTCACACAATAACACCAGTGACGTAAACGATCAAGGTAGCAGTAGACCAGCAACTCCTGTGTTCTGGGAGGGAAAATGACTTTTTTTGTCAAAGGAATGTGCTGGCTTTGAAGAAAGCCTAGCTTTAGTTTTAGTTTGAAAGGGCTGTCTGATTGCAAGGTTTAGTGCTACAAAATATTCTAAATATAGAGTAGCAAAGTGATATTGATCTTTTACGCCAAGGGTTATTTTTTTTAATTCTTTTATTCACTGCTGGTGAAGAGGTGTATAATTGATGGCATTTATACTGGTAAAATTAGCTTTTGGATCAGTTTCCTTGGTGTGGTTTCTGTGGTTGTCAACGTGGCAAAACCACAACGGCACCAATCCTCGTATCACCATGCGAGATACAAGAGCAGCAACTGCCCTCTCTCTCCTGATCTCGGTGTCATGGCGATGTCTGCTACGGAGGCGGCAGCGGTAATGGCTCGCAGTCTGAAAAGCACCTGTATGATTGGAAAACTTAAAAAAATTAAAAAGTCCATTATTAATGGAAATATATGATGGCGGTAATGACACCAAAAATGTAGGATTCAGGATTAAATCACTTGCTGAAATGATTATTTTCTGGCTTCTCATCTCTTTATCATCATGATGCTCAGCACAGCGACATTTCTCAGGTGTTCACCGTTACTATTAAGGTGGATGAATGGTGGGGACATATAGATGTCTGTGCGTTGATATTCATCACTGTCTTTCATGTCTCCCTCTGATGTTTTGTTCTTTAAACTTAAACAGCATGTGGGTGTGTGTAGGATCTGTGACCCACAAGAAGCCTAGCAGGATGCCAGGCGAGGCATCGGTGCTTTTAGCCACCACGGTGGTGTGGATGACTCACCTTCTTGCTCTTGTTGGAGTAAATCCTTGTCCATGCATGTGTTTTTGCGTAAGCATATGAATGTAGGAGCCTCCTGAGACAGACACGTTATACAATACATGTATTATGTAATTATAAAATATATGTGAAGTGCTACATTTGCAGCAGTAGAGACGTAAATAGAGAAATTCCACAGAATGTTTGGAGGGTCTGTTTTTCCTCCATCTGCTATGTCGTCATATATCAGAGAAACTGTACATAAATATTAACATTAACCATTCATAGTATCTCATTGCTGGATGTATTAACACAGTTGTAGTGGAACAGTTACATGTTTCTTCTGGTGTTTTTTTTATAGCTTAACCTACACAGAAAGGTTGTTTGTTTTTGCGGTTGCCAATGGTCACAGGTGGTTGGAGGAGAGACAGCTACAGCATTCAGAGACTCTATAAGGCCTTTTGAGGATTTGATTTTTACCTCAAACAACAACACTGCCATTTAATCTCTGAACTCCACCAATTTTGCACATAAAGGCCAGTTACTTGTCATGGTTAGTATTACTCAGCCTGTGAAAACAGTTGTTGTAGGATGTCTCTGTGGGTCTGGAGGAGATTTTTCTGAGAAAATAATCCTGACAATGTCATCCGTGTATCAACGCTTGGGTTTGGAGACTACATTTTTGTGCTCATATTATGCTCTTTGGCTTATCCCCTCTCCTTTATTGTGTTATATATCTTTTTTATGCACGTTATATGTTTACAAAGTGAATAAGCCTAAAGTCCCCACCCAAAGGGACTTACCATCTTTAACAGAGAACACTGTTCACAAAGTGCTCTAAACAGCTCTACTGTAGTCCAGCCTTTACTTCTGTGACAAACGTGTGTCATTTTGCGTCACTTTGTAACACACATTAATAATAATAATGCTCGCCTAGCTGCTAGTGTGGCACGCCCTCAAAGATGCCCTCATACTCTGCTTCTGAAAGATGGAACTAAAGTAAGAGGTCTCACTCTGTAGCTAAAACAGAGAGCTCAACACACAGGGTGAAAAGAGGAGCTGCAGGAATGTGCAGTACAACAAAAATATGGTTTTCTGAAAATTAAACCACATAAACCTATTTTTATATAACTTCTAAATACAATTATGAACCTGAAAATGAACGTAATATGAGCACTTTAACAGAGAGCTGCTTTACAAACTGGGCATTTACCAATGCAGGGAAGGTCAAATAAAACATGCTGTTAGTTACATCTTGGGTACAATCTTTGGAGTTTGGCTTGGAGATGTCTCAACTTTATGGAACGGCAATGCTCACTGGAATAGCCATTAAATACCACAGATCTGGATCATTCCTTGTTTTTCATACTGTATATTGAATTTTAATAACACCTCCGTACTGACTGGAACCCTCCCCACCTCTCAAGTGTGCTGATTCCATCAGTTGAACGCCAACATCAGTAGTTTTACATTTGAGGCCAAGGGGTTCCACAAGGGTCAACCCTTGGACCTGGCCTCTTTAGACATTTAGAGGGTTTGACAATTACACTAGTTTTTTCTACTTTGCTAAGTGACAATGAAGTTAGTATTTTTCTTTTTATACATAACGCATTTCTAATCCAAATATTGGTAAAAATATGGATTGTTTGTCCCTGATTGATGGAACTGATTCCAAAAGCCATTAAAATCAACATGATAAACATAAGGGAGTATAGAACCAATAACTGTTTAATTTAGATTAATATTTGTTTATATTCTTTAATAATTGAAATATCTTAAATCCGGGGTACAGCATGGTGGGTCTTACTACATTTCACTGTGCAATCCTTTAATGTATAATGAGTAATAAATAAGAGAATTTCACTGATTTTATTCACCAAAGTCTGTGTACAGTTGTACATGAACATGTGTATGTGAAAAACGTATTTAAAACTTTTTGTGGCCGCAGTGGGAGTGATGTAATTTGAGTCAGCGTCGTCTTGTTTTGAGTAGAAACTGGTTGAGCCCAAATGCAAACAAAACAAAGGCCAGAATGATAGTCTAACAGGTTTATTCAAGTGTCCAATGTCGGGGATGCATTAATGAAAGAAACCAAGTCCAAAACAAATCCAAAGTAATCCAGGATGCAGAACGAGAGTGATACCGTGTCTGATAATCCAGTGATCCAGGGTGGAGGGCAGGAGTTGTGGATGGCAGGAGTGAAGGTGGAAGCAGGAGTCAGGTTCACAGAAACTGTGGCAAACAAAGAACAATAAGTACAAGCGAAGTACACAAGCGAATCCAAAAGTAGAGTCATCAAAGAGACTACCGTCGTAGTCTAAACTATGCTCTAACAAGGAGTGGTAGGTTGACCGGGTATTTGAAGCAGAGGTGATTGGATCTGATGAGCTGCAGCTGGAACCCTGACTCCCGCACACCAGGCTTCACTCCTGCAATCCAGGACAGACAGAGGGGAGGAGAGCAGAGACAGGGTGCAACCAGCAGCAGACCTAACACGTCTGAAGACAAGTTTAAAAATGAAACAAATCTGGGAGAGACAAGTTAAAAAGAAGTGATCGAAGCTACATTAACCAGTACTAGCATAACACACCCAATTCTCAGACCATTAGTGGTCAAGTTGCATTGTGGGTAAAATAGGTGGCAGGTTTTGACAAGTAGGTAGAATGTGTGAGATGCCATCTGGTCCTGCTGCATCGATTACTTTAATTAAAAAAAGTGCAATGCTAAATTGGAGTACTTTTGTAGGAGATAATATTGGTTTGTTCCAACCCCATTTTTACTTTAGTAGTTTTATTATGTCTAATAATTATGATAACATTGCACCCACCAAAATAATTACACAGATCTGGGAACACAGAGACATCACTACAACAAAGAAAAACAAAAGGTTCAATTGGTCAAATGTTTTCCTTAATGATGACATAATGATATTCTCACTGAAATGCACCGCCGCACGGAATCTGCAGAGGCAGAATACCGCTGAACTTTTCTAAGAACTTTCTGCAAATTTTAAACAATTTTTTAAAAACATTCTAATACAACTCAGAATGTTTACACATCTCAAGCCCAAGCAAAACATCCCACAGATTTTAATTCTGGATCACTGCTGAAAACTGTAAAATGGCATATTCCATTTGGGTCCGCGGAAGTGGAGTAGTAGTGTTTTAGGACCTGAGCTCTTCACTGACCAGGGGTTTGTGTAGATATCACCTAACTCTACTGTGTGTGTGTGTGTGTGTGTGTGTGTATTTGTGTATTCTAAAGGGAAGGCAGCACCAGTATTCTTAACAACCTGCTGTCCAGGATGGAGCAGTACGCCAATAACCTGGAGAACCTGGTGGAGGAGCGAACACAAGCCTACCTGGAGGAGAAAAGGAAAGCCGAAAACCTCCTCTATCAAATTTTACCACAGTAAGAGCAAACATTCACAAGTTAGTCCTTCCACCCAAAAGCTTAAAAACTCCAATTAACTTGAATCTATCAAATAGGACAAGCAGCGTGGCTCAGTGAAATTGTCAATTGTGATAAATCCCTGTATTAATTAAAGACTCGAAATCTCTCCCAACACCCCGTTTTAATAACAGATACACATTTCCCCGTGGTGCGATTTCATGGTAGATGAAAGGAAGCGGAGAGAGCTGACAGGCAAACTGCTCATTAAGGGAGACAGAAGAGCAGAAATGATAGCGGGTTTAGGCGTTTGGATAACACTGCAGTAGCAAATCCCATCTTTCGCATCCATTTATCCTCTTTTTCTGCTAAAAAATCGTCCCTCCTTCATAGTCAAACAGAGAAGAGCCTGGGAGAAAGGACAGATATCATTTCTCAGCGCATTAACTGACTTCTGCCACAGTGCTTTTTCCCTTGGTATTATTAGAGTGAGAGAAAATTAGCATTAGCAGACTAAGCAAAGAAGAACTGACATCCAGTTATAATTGATCCTGCCTGGCATTTTGTAGCTGTGTTTTAGAGAGATCAATCTTCAAGGAAGATTAACAAATTAACCACTCTAAGAGCCTGTAGTTGTTTGTTTAACTTTCTTTTTTTTCAGTTGTTTGAGTATTGTGAACATTTTGACCTCATGCCTCTTTTTCTCTGCATGCAGTTCAGTAGCAGAGCAGCTAAAACGAGGGGAGACGGTGCAGGCGGAAGCGTTCGACAGCGTCACGATTTACTTCAGTGACATTGTGGGCTTTACTTCCATGTCTGCAGAGAGTACACCGCTACAGGTACACAGCATGTCACTGCAGATTCCCACTCTGCAGCTCACTGTTTCTGTCCGTTTTTGGACTTTTCTCAGCATCTGCAAAGGTAGTCCGTAAGCTTGAAGAAAAAAAAAAAATCACTGTTCGTGATCACAGTCAGAGTGAATTTCTCTGTTCATACATAAATGTGCTTAGTGTCAGGTCACAGTGTGCCTCATAGTTTCCACAGTGCGTGTTCCCACACACGGGCTGCAACTCAAAATAGTAAAGTTGCCAGATGGAAGAGTGTGTTGACGCAGAGTTGAGTCACATTGTACCATCACATATCTCCCTCTCACTTGAATACCAAAGGAAGGTTACTAGAGCAAATACATTATCATGATGTCATATCCAGGCAGAGGGTCCAAAGTGTTGTTTGACAAGCTGACACCTTCAGATGGCGTTGGATCCCTTCAAGAACGGGCATTTGTTCTTCTAGTTTTAAAAGTTCTCCAAATCCAATCCAGATGTATTTAAGAAATAAAAGCACATTTAAGTGCTGTACATTCAAAGATAACAAAAACATAAAAAGAGCACAGTTGAAAGACCAGTTTAAAAACAAAATCACAATAATGAAGAAAGGCAATTATCATAGTGTTTTAAAAGCCTGAGAATAAAGATGTGTTTTAAGACGCAATCATTTTAAAACAGGCAGTGTAGAGGCGAGCCTAACATCTAGAGGCAACTCATTCCAGAGTTTAGGGCCTACAACTGTAACGGCGTGCTCTCCCCTGTGCTTCAGCCTTGGGACTACAAAGAGCAAATGATCAGCTGACCTAGGTGGCCTTGGGGGGGGGGGGGGGGGGGGGGGGGGGGGGGGACGTAAGGTTGTCAAAGATTGGAGAGATGGGTTGGAGCTAGCCCATTTAGTGATTTGTACAAGTTTATATACATTTTTAAAATCAATTGTAAAACGTACAGGGAGCCAGTGAAAAGACGAGCTGCAGCCTTCTGAGATAACTGGCCAGATACAGTACAACAATGTATTCCATACAGGTACATTTAATAAAGTACTGTAGTGCTAGTGACCAACATAACCATGTATACATGGCCCTCCCAATGAATAATACCATTTTCATTCAAAAGTACAGTAGGTTTCAGAAGTCTCCTCAACTGAAACTATGTAAATACTGTATTTATTACAAACAAAACCAATTTCTTTTATATTTTATAAAACATTTATATCAATCTTGCAAACAATACAGAAGGATACAAATGTTTATACTGCTTTTATAATAATGGCAGTCCAACAAAATATTTGAAATTCTATGAAGATCACCGTATTATGATTCTTATTTTGTAAAAGTCCACTATCCTTTACTGCCCTTACAATATAGAATATCAAATACAATGTAGACAAAGTGTTTTCATCAACCCAACAATCGTACGGAGCTGGTGATGGCACTTTTTTTTTGCCCCCAATACTGTCTGCCGTTGTTTTTGTCAGGCCAAATACAGGCCCAAATACCTCCAACCCCAAGAATACCTTCCAAAAATGTGGCCCTTGGTCTCACTGTCAGCCAGTCAGTCAATTAAATAATAAACTGTAAAAATAATTGACCTGTAACTGAAGGGGCCAACAGCCATTTTCAAGTCATTGCATTAGTGTGATGATGTTTGGGAACATGTGAAGGATTTCACCTGCATCCAAAGCCGGTCAGAAAAGGCAGGTTAGAGAGTATATGAGTTGGATGGCTTCTTTACCCTGGAAGATGTAGCTGTCTATGATATACTGCATACAGCTGAAAGATATAAGCAGCTTTTATTATTATTTATTATGAGACAATCATAATAGTAGTTCTCTGCCTCCCAGATAGATAGGGTTGGCCCCTCTAAGTCGCTTTGGTCTTAGTCGACTAAGATGTAGTCGATTGGTACATTTTTATGTTTTTTCATGCTGAATGACTTATTTCCAAGAAACTTATGAGCATATATCTGGTAAACACACGATTTAAAGTGGCGCTTTTGCATGATTCTTTGTGTAGAAAATAAGGTTTACAGGTGGTAAATGGACTGTATTTATATTGCACTTTTCTAGTCTTAACGGCCACTCAACTAATCAATTTGACAAGATCATGTTAGTGTTAGAGTCGACTAAGTCCAGGACAGGAAGTCCAGGACAGCCCTAGAAATTGAATTCTAATCCTGGTGTTGGAGTGCCAGTTTTGCATATTTTAAAGTAAAAATACCATATGAAAATCTACTTTTTGTTCAATTTCATAAATTGTCACAATAAAATAAATAAAGGCCAGCTTTACACTTTTACGTTAGTGATCTAAACAGATCTTTAACAGCATCACAAAAAACTCATTTTGTTGTTTTTTAGGCACTGTATTAAGAGAGCTGTCAATTATCTGAGCGACAGCAGGTGCTCATCCTTTTTTTTTAATTTGGTCTGCTTTTTAGTCCACATTTAAATTGTAGAGTGTGTCTTTAAGAGTTCATTCTGAACTGACCAATCTCAAGTCAACAATTTAGATCCCAGTCCATCACAGTTTAGATGTTCTCATTCT
This sequence comes from Etheostoma spectabile, assembly GCF_008692095.1. Classification (NCBI taxonomy): domain Eukaryota; kingdom Metazoa; phylum Chordata; class Actinopteri; order Perciformes; family Percidae; genus Etheostoma; species Etheostoma spectabile. The sequence continues at coordinate 344,001 of NC_045748.1, read as the reverse complement.
CTTACAGTACAGCACAAAATGTCCTGAGTAGATAAAGAGACAGCATGGTGGTTGTTTTTTAAAGTTCAGACGCAATTATAAAACAGAACATTGAAAATGACGACTAAATAATGCATTTGTCTTTGAAGAAACAGCCAACCTCTGACATCACTGTTACATTACAACTATTACGCCACACAATTTGGTAAATTTAACGCAGATTGTGTTTGTAAAATTCCATCTGTGGATTTGAATTTTGATCCTGTAAATGTGTTTGTCAGTGAGCCTCAGTGGGCAGCTGGCCACCGGCAGACAAACACAGATTATGTGGGAGACTGGGAGGTTTTGCAGACACACTGGCCTCCCAATCTGTCAGCCTTTGAACAAACGAAGACACTGTTAAATGTTGGATTTACAGTGTCATCTTAACAGGCTTTAACCTAAACATTTTCAGTACTTATCTCCTTCTTGTATTGTTGTTGCTTTATAGAGATCACATTATCAAATTTCTCCTGTCTCTCTCTCTGCAGGTTGTCACATTGCTCAATGATCTGTACACCTGTTTTGATGCCATCATCGATAACTTTGACGTATACAAGGTAAGTCAGGTGGATCAGTGGGAAAAACCACAATTATGGTTGTTAATGCAAGAATGGGGCGTATTTGTTTCCAATCTTAACTGAAAATTATGTTTAAACATGCAACTCAAATCTTTGAGCACATGCATTTTAAAGCACGAGTGCTCGAGTAACCTCAAAAACAGTGGTCTACCTATCGATACCTTCAAGGCCTTTATAGGCATCCTGGGAAGACAACAGCTGAAATATATGAGTTAGGTTTTATGTTACGACTCTCTCACTTGACTCCTTGTGATTTGTCCCTCAGGTGGAGACGATCGGCGATGCCTACATGGTGGTGTCAGGGCTGCCGGTGCGAAACGGGAAACTGCATGCCCGAGAGATTGCTGGGATGTCACTGGCGTTGTTAGAGCAGGTCAAAACGTTCAAGATCCGACACAGACCCAACGACCAGCTGAGACTCAGGATAGGTATACACACAGGTGAGTCTAACCCGGGACTGTGTACAGGTGCGCCGGCGTGACCTGGACGGCCCCAGATTCAGTTTCTCATAGTGGCTTCTGTTCATCCTGCTGATGAGTCAATCTGTTATTTTTCATTGGTATGGCTATTTTTAGCTTTGGCACAGGAAGATCATTATTCCATTCTCTGTCTCGCATTTCCAGACCTGTCTCTATGGATCTGAAAATAATGCTCTGGGTCTGTTTGCATTTTTTTTTTTTTACCAATCACAATCGTCTTGGGCGGCGCTAAGCTCCGGAAGTCACCTCAGCATTATGGTCTCAGGAAGGAACTTGTTTTGATGGAACATTTGCACCCAGCAAAAGAAAACGCCACATACAATATTGCATGAAGTTAACTGTTCATACGATAAAGTAACTATTTATATTAGCTGGATATATGGTTGAAGGTCATTTGCTCTTACCGGTGTATTGCCATGTGTACTTCGTCTACAGCAATTTCCCCCAATTGGTCCCTAAACGTGCCCATTAGATATTCCTAGCAAATCTTTACGATCATTAAAGTTAACAAATGTTAGGCAATTATCCTGGAAATGAACTTCTGTGTATCCCATTCTTAATTCTGCCTTGTTTCCACCAACAATCGTTGATAATGAGCACCACACCAGACCTTTTTGAATTGTTGAACAAATCACAGATGCAGGCAGTGATTCAGAGGTCTTAACAGGGCTACTTGACATTTATGTGAGCTTCTTCAGTTGTAGCTTCCATTACCAAGAGATATACAGTAGTTCACTGTCCAAGTATAATTTCTCTAGACAAATTGGTCTCTTGATTACAATAAATTGAGCAAATAGTTTTATCTCGTAAACTGGGCACTCAAGCTCAAGTTTAGGACAGTTGGGATTTGTAACTTCCCACTACTGGATGCTAACATACTGACTGGACAAACACATTCAGGATGTTTTATCTTGACCTGTCTGCAGCCTTTAGTCAGATGTAACGTAGGAGAAGCTTCTGAGACAGCATTTAGACTGATTGGGCTCACGGCAGCACTGTGACACTTGACATTCAACAGAAATGGACCAGTGTGTGTAGGCTGGTACTTAGCATCGTCAGAGTCATCCGAAAGCATTCTAAACACAATTTCACTTCACTCACACCTCTGTCGTCCTATTTAAAAACACGTGGTGTGTGATAATGACGGCAGTTCCCAGCATGCCAGATATCATTGGGGGGGTCTCTGCTGTAAAATGTGACTATATTTAGCTTGTGTTTTATAGGTCCAGTCTGTGCCGGCGTGGTCGGTTTGAAAATGCCCAGATACTGTTTGTTTGGAGATACTGTCAACACGGCATCTCGAATGGAGTCCAACGGAGAGGGTGAGTCACTGTCACTTTTTTTATTTATTTTTTAAAGATGATTTTTTTGACAGGACAACTGAAGACATGAAGGGGGAGAGAGGGGGGGCAATGGGCCGCAGTAGTCGAGGAGTCAACCTCTATATATGGGCGCCCGCTTTACCAACTGAGCCATCCTGGTGCCCGTTTTTCAATTTTTTATCAGATGAGTCCACACAATCTGGATTTTGAACAGTGGGGGACATATTGTACACCCCTTGGTGGGACGACGTCCTCATTATTTGCTGTTTTTCAGTGTTTACAAGGACTTCCAGCTCATTCTTTGTTTTGAGATTGTCTTCACTCTGCTGTGTATTATATACAGTATATAGTGTTAAATATTTGTCACTCAGTTTCACCATATTGTAATTTTACTACTGTGTCCTGATAGACGGATGCACTACCTGTTGCTCTTCCGGAGGTGTCTTCTTCTTTTTCCTTTAAAGGAATTTTATTTTATTTTATTTATTTTATTTATCTAAACTATGTTAAACGATTATGTTTTTCCTGAGAAAAAGAGATGATAACTATTAACGGGACTTATTGTTTTTGTAAATTTGTGTGGATGATACTGTAAACTGTAAAAAAAAAAAAAAAATCTTGTACTCGGAACATACTCTTCGAATGGATCTCTATCTTTATTGAACTTTTTGAATTGTTATTTTATTCCTTCCTTTCTGTCTGCTATGTGTCTGGGTGGAAAGATTCTTTAGTGAAAATACGATTTCAAAGCTGAATATAAGACGCATTGACCTGCTGACTCTAATACCTTCTACGCTGACATTTCTGTCCGGGGCCGGCAGTGACAGGAACTAGTGTTCTGAACCTGTGGTTGGATAGTCATCAGATGTATTGATTAAATACTAAGTCACTTCCTGTATTCTGCCTCCACTGGTAAATAATTCATAGCACTTACAGCTAAGGGCCCTTAGCCAGCGCTAAGCCTGCAGCCTGAAGCTTCACAGGCAAGAATCTCGTCTCACATCTCTGCACTGCATGCATTTATTGGACAAAACAATACTGATTTTCATCACCGTTAGCATTTCAGCCGCTGACATCTGAGGGGAATGAACAGTTTCCTAATCTGAGAATAAAGCAGAGTGCTGCAACTATTGTCGAAGTTGTCATTTGTCCTTCATTTGTTGTGCTTCTTTTGATGTGTTTTGCAGCCTTAAAGATCCACGTTTCCTCGGCCACCAAAGAAGTGCTGGATGAGTTTGGCTACTTTGATCTCCAGTTACGAGGAGATATAGAAATGAAGGTAAGAAGCCTTCCATTGATTTTTAAGAATGGACCAAGTTGAAGCACCAGAGAAAGAGCATTGCTCTAAGAGAGGCTGTCCCAGTTGTTTTTCGGAAATAGATCAAATAAATTTAGTTTAAGACTAATACTAGAAACAATAACTTGTTGAAAGAAGATTTTCTATAGTAAGAAATTTCTTAATCTTTCTAGGAAAGACAAATTAGCATCCTACAACCCTAAAATGTTTTTTTTAAATGCCTTTTAATGTTCAAATAATTGAAGGATCCTCTGCTTCTTCATGGATTGGGCTGCGACTACAGATTTTAGTCAGTATTGTAGTATTATGCCTCAACGACAGCCACAGCCACAGCCGGAGGCATAATGTTTTTCGGCTTGTTCATCCCGAAAGATTCTCAAGAATGCTAGTCTCGCATTTCCAGACCTTCCTCAACAGCCCTGCAGAGGAGGGTCTGGCTAGTCCACACAGCATTCTGGGGTTAGAGAAAAACTTGCTCTGGTTTATTGGCATTTCTTTAAACCAATCACAATCGACTTGGGCGGTGCCAATCCCAGATCCCAATCCCACAATCCCAGAAGTGGAACGTCGTGGATATTGATTACATGAATGCAATATCTAAGGAATGCCTTGACGGGATTTCTTCAAATTTGGCTCAGTTGTCCGCTTGGACACGATGAGGATTACAATTTGGTGGTCAAAGGTCAATCTAACCTCACATAACACATGTTGTGGCCATAACTCAAAAAATAAAACGCTAATTATGACAACATTTCACACAAATGTCTAAAAGGATAAAATGAGGTCAACTCCCCAACCCTCAACATGAAAAATTCTTTAAAACAGCATTTAGATCATCATATCAGGAAATTACGTTTGCACGAAATCTATCTGAACAGTTAAATGAATAACTATATGTGAATGTTGCTTAAGAGTTGTTGATTCACTTTCTGACAATCCACTAGAGTCATCATTTCTGCTGATGAGTGATTCCACTGTGTGGAACGGCTCTGCTCCACTCACTTTTTCGGTACCAGTACTTTTCTCTTTTGGATTTCCACTGCAGATAATAACCCCTCATCTTATTGCCATAGTGATGCCGCGTGAAACAGCTGTGACGTTGTCTTCAACGTGACACTCACTGAATCATTTCCTCGCCAACCAAAACATCTGCATGTGGTCTATTATACGGCATAGTGCATGGTGTCATTTTGCGTGCTGCCGTTTTTAAAGATGTGGGTTGAGTGTACAAAACAATGATGGCTACCATGGACAGTAGCTTGGCGGGTTTGTGTAGGATGTCCCAGTGACAGTTACCTCTGACCAATCAGTGGACTGCAGTGTTTTAACTCCACCTTCTAGTATCGGCTCAGCTCGCCTGGAACAAAACATACCAGGTAATATCCACAACTTTTGCCAAAGGAAAACCTAAATAGAGCGCGTCAAGAAGATTCGAGCCACCATGCAGTAGAAAAGCTGCATCAGAGGAGTAATCATTTGGGTTTAGATTGAGACAAATGTTGATCACTTGAAAACAGGGTACTTTTACAATTTGAAATAAGTGTGACCAGTCTCACGCTTTGATTACGATTATCCTGTCAACCATTCGAATCGATTCAAAATCACGATGCGTCACCTCCTCAATATTGTTACATAAAACTACAGATGGGTTTTCAACCACAAATTCAAGCAGTCAGATATATATGAAATCCCCATTTTATTGTGTCTGCACTTAAAAAAGACACTTCGAGCCGAAAATTAACAAGTTCTTCAGTTATCAGTAGGCAATAATCAATTAAGGCCTGTCACTGCAATGATTCATTTCAACGCCCCTTAATTTCCCTTTGCTTATGCGTAGACGCTTGATGTGTGGGGAAAGGTGGAGGTGGAGGTGGAAGCTGAGCTGCAGTAACCATCCAGGTCACCCTTAAACGAAGGGCGGCCGAATGGAGGATATCACCCCCCTCCCACCCTCCACTCCTTCTCCATTGATTAATCTATTGATTCCTGTGTTGTTCCAGGGCAAAGGCAAAATGAGAACATATTGGCTTCTTGGGGAGAAGACTGATGTGTATGTTATCTGAGAATGTGGCAGCAGCGGTGGAGACAGCAGCAGAAGCTCCGGTGGCCCGGCCACTACTTTATTTGTTCTAGAATAAGTCCTTATTGGTGATTTCCGTGCAGAGGAAAAGAGAACGACACCATATGACAAAAACAAAGGGAATTCCAGGTATATTTATTACCTGCATAGTATAACTGCAACAACAACAAAAAGAATATTGTAAAAGTAGTTTTTTTTTGTATGAAGATTCTTCTGTCCTGAGTACTTTTCACTGATAAATTCTTATTTTTTGTGCTTTCTATATTAAGATTTGTATAATGTTTGGAAGTCAATGATGCGTTAATATATCTTTGAAACATCCATTGAAGTTTGGAGGTACAGCTTTACAATTGATGTCACTGCAGGGGTTCATAAACCGTGTTACACAGTACAAGATAATATGTATATATGTATATCCAAGATACTGTAAGATATTTTGTTCAATAAACGGAGTAAAACACTCTTTTTCCATTTATGGACCAGGGAGTATATTTATGATTTTGGGAGTGTGGTTAGTTATTGATATTTGCTTTCACAAAAGGTGTAGTCTCACATAGCCAGAGCTATCTCCACAGCTCTGTGGAGTCAGGTCTGGCTACACCGCAGATTCTAGGATATGGGCCATGCCATGAGATTCAGGCTGACTACACCGCCACTCTGTGATGTTGCCTAACAGACAGGAAGTGCAAAAAGCTTTTTAACACAGCTCTGTGGAGATACAGTAGGTCTGGCTCCTCCACACACACATTCTGGGATAGGAGAAAAAAAACATCTGGGTTGTTTGCATTTCTTTAAACCAATCACAATCTTCTTGGGCGGCGCTAAGCTCCGGACCCGGGGATGTAAAATGGTCTCAGGAAGGAACTTGTTTTGGTGGAACATTTGCACCCTGCAAAGGAAAACACCACATTCTATATTAAATGAAGGTAACTGTGAAAGGCAGAAAATATCCCTGAAGACTTTGTTCTTTTTAGGCGTTAATAATAAAATGTGAGCTCTCTGAATGCATCTGGGCCATATCCTCCTGTTGATACTAAGTGTTTTTAACCCAGAAAGAATGTATGAATGACCTTGTGTTGTACTGCTAGAATTGCACATTTAAAAGGTAGAAGTGTAGAAGCCAGTTCAGCAGAGGGGGAGTCTACTCGGTGTAACCTTTTGGGAATGTCTGTAGAAATGAAGCTGCACCTTGGAGACTTTATTTTCTATTTTTATCTTCTGTTAAACATCAGCTCTGCACTTTCCCCCCACCAGTCCTGACAGTAAGTTCAGCTTTATCTGATCTATAAGTAGCCTTGTCATTTTACATTTCACAAAATTGCCAGGGTTATTACATTATTTGAAATATAACTAGTGTGCTGTAAGAAAAAGCGAGCATTGAGTATGTGCAGTCTAATTAATTATAATTAGCAGTTGTGGATAGATACGAGAAGAAGTGGACTTAGCCAGTAGCAGGCAGCTGTGTGTTTGTTGTAATGACATCACCACTCATTAGATGCTCATTACCCCCGTTTCCTGATGTAGGGCATGGTCACTGTGTGTGTGTGTGTGTGTGTGTTTTCATCTCTGCAGGAGAACATCTGCACGGCTGTAATTACTGCCCACTTCCTCACAGTGACACACACAGCGCCTGTTAGCGCCACAGCGAGCAGAGTAAACGTCTCTCTGCTGACCTGCTAACTCCTCACCACTGACCAGGCTGTCTGTCATCTTGCCATGGGTTGTTTTCTGCATTTCCATACAGCCGAGACCTTGAAGTACAAAGGCTCCAGGCAAATAAAACTGTGCAAAAGTCAAATACTTTTCAAAATCGTTTTAAAGCTTAAAACTAGTACATCCTGGGCGCCTGGGTAGCTCACCTGGTAGAGGACGCGCCCATATACAATTTCTCGCATTTCATGACATGACATTATGGTTTCCATTTGAGCAGCTTCCTTTGCCAACTACCTTCTACCTTTCTACCTGCAAGGAACACAGTTGGGGACAGTTGAGCACAGCTCCTGTACATATTCATAGTGCCTTACCTTAAACTATATCCAATCCCGTTGAAACTGACTTGGCAGCAGATTCATAAACCAAACACCCATATTCAATTCTTGCTTTAATTAAATATACATACATTTGCTTCAAAGATGCTACATCTGCTTCCCAGTCTGTTCCAGCAAGACATCTCATTAAATTCATTACCCTTTTCCATTTGTCTACTACTTTCGAAACATGCTCATGTAAGTCTTGTGTCAAAAAACACACCAACAAATCTAAACCTTTTAGCCTAACTCCAGTTTTATACTTTCATCTATTTTCTTTCTGAACATAGCCGTAGTCTTCTCAATAGAAAATCTAAACCTCCAAACTTCCTCCAATTCCTAGCATATGCATCATGATTAGAAGACCCTCTACCCATAGCATGTCATATTCTTGTTCCACGTCTGAGAATACTGCCACAACCGTCTCTTTATTTATCTGTGCTTTTCTTATTTCACCCTCTAGACATATGATTGACTTTATCTTACTTCTCTTTCCAAAGCCACTCTGACAACTAGCCATCAACCCGTGTTATAGACTTTTTTCACAGCAGACATGTTGACATGTCCTAGTAAGAAGAGCACAGGTGTATTCCAAACCATTAATGATGGCTGCAATCCACTTAAGAGTGGCCCTGGTATGGAGCATGCTGACTCACTGAAATAGCTCAATGGGACACTTGGTGGAATTGAGCCATCGTTGAGGTGATCAATTTCAGCTGTGCTTTTCCTACTATGACAAGTCAAAAAAACAAAATGATCGAAGCAGCAAAAAACGAGTGAAATGACTGGAGGCTTGAAGAGAGCATAGATAACAGCTTCAGCTCACTGTCGGAAATGGCTGTCTGACAGCAGGGTAAAGTGGACAGAATACAATAAATAGTGTATACTTAGACCAATAATGATTTTTTTTTGGATGGGCAGGTAGCCTACCCTGCCCATAGCCTACTTTGTTTATATTCGCACACATGGAGACCACAAATGAAAGAGGGAAAGCCAAACACTTCTGCCTTCACGTAAGTTTTTAAAGGTATGAAAATTATGACAAATGCTCTGTGAATAGCAACCAAAAAGCATTGCCTTAGCTATAGTAACGTTATTACCAAAGCTAATAATAACCAATGACAATGACAGCTGTAGCAGCCTAGCAGCAGCCGGCTAACGGGGCTAACCGCTACGTCCGTACATGTGCGTTCTGTAGAGCAGTGAAAGTGGGGGTTGGGACCCACAGGGGGGTCGCAAGTTGATTTCCAGAAATAAAATACAAATTTAAAAACGATTAGAAATAGCATATGTTAGCTGTGCTGTATTTATATAGCATAGTTAGCCATGATTTTAACACAAGATACAACTAGTGGCTAAATTTAAAATAGAACCAAGCAAATAAAAAGGGAACAGCTCTTTTGATTTTCTTTGACCCCTCTGACCCCTGAGGTCATTGCGACAGATTTACGACATATTAGCAACAGAATCAGTTGTAGCAGGGCGGTGTACAGCGCGACTGAATGTGGAGGATGATTTTTCGAGTAGCGGTCTCCAACATTAAAACCAAGATTGGACTTGCTGTGCTCCAAACACATTGCACATCCATCTCATTAGGTCAAGTTCAAATTAAAGTAGTGAGTAAATTACTGTAGAATAATGTCATGGCTGTTTGGTTACGCCTTTAGTGCGTGCGCGGTTGCGCGCCATGTTTATATACGTTTATAGTGGGGGGGTCGCAAGTCACTTGCACCATTACTTTGGGGGTCGTGGGCTGAAAGTTTTGGGAACCCCTGCTGTAGAGAACAGATGCTCAGGGATGTGATGGTCTCTTTAATCATGCTTGCTTATACATTGTAATTGTTCTTCAGCGCACATTAAATATTATTTATGGTGCCAAATCATAGCAAGTTATCTCAACCAGAATCATTAAGTGCAGCCCCAGTCTAAAGGTAAACTGGCTGCACTATGTCAGTTTTGAACAGTACAGTATACTGTATGAGTTACATTATTCATTGGCTTTTTTCCAGATTAGAGCAATGGCCCCTCCAAATGTCTGTGCACGTCCCTGTTGACAACAACAGTACATTGCTTAGCTTCTGTGTCGAAACTGTAAAGTCACTTACTTAAAATGAATATAGAAAAATATATTTTATAATACCTTTTTTTATTTGAAAAAAAAAATTACTAAGAAAAAATAACGGGTTATGGCGTAGCTTCCCCGTCACATCTTGTTTTAGGTCTGAATTTCTTCCCAAGAAGACCAAAATGATATACAGACATTAACAACACAGAGACACTAAAAACAACTTAAATGCAGGAGGGGAAATCTCATTTCATTTAAAATGTTAAGTAATATGCTCCAAGGCATTGTGTTTTAGAAACAAATTGGGTTTCCCTGTATCATCCAATGATATAATGAAATGTTTGCAGAGAAAAGCTGCATTCATATAAGCTAAAATTACTTGTCGCCATAGCTACCGCCTACTAATCTCTCCTGAAAGCTCAGAAAGGATCAGCAGTGCCTGCAATTTTCCTCTGGCTGACAGAACACATGTGTGAATCTGTAGCATACACTGTAATGATTACCAACAATGCACTGGGTTTCACATGGCATGCATATTGTAGGCCTGAGCGCACGTCTTTGTGAAGGAGGAGAAGCACTCTCTGAGCTAATTGTTGCGCTGATAGGTTTTCTTTCTTCGAGGACAATAGCAAGATCTTTGCAAGGTGTCAGCTGAAAAAAGGATAGAATAAATATGTATGGAGCCTGCATACAAACCAAGTTTCCTGGTCAGGTGGAGGCAGTGTGAGGAAACAGTACAAAAAAGAAGTCCGAAATTTTACTTTGAAAGATAAATCAAACTTTCAACAACACGACCTGGATAATGATTTTTGTACGATCAATGGTCCAACCGTGAGTTAAACCAGCTTTATTCTTTACAGGGCTGCATCATGGACTCCATTTTGTGTGTGTGTGTGTGTGTATGTGTGTGTGTGTGTGACATTATGTTTGGGTCTCCCAGTAGAATCCTTGTTGGTGCTCAGATTCTTTAAGAGGTCCTTCAGATACTATATTATATGTTATGTGTAATCATTTGATACAAATGGTTAACTGTGGCAATGTGTAAATCAGTTGCTAGCAAATGATTTTGTTTAGCCAATCACCAGGGCCACACCGAATCTGCTGTTGCAGAATTCTGCAAAACTTCCAGCAGATTTTAAACAAATTAAATTAAAACTCAGAATCTTAACACATTGCTTCCACCCCAAGCAGAAAAATTGACAAACTGCATAAAAAAAAGACTAATTTTGGGCCTGTTTATGCGCGACTCACATCTGCACTCGACTCACATCGGGGAGTGACAGAAAGAGTGGATGACTCTTGAGGTTGATCCATGTGCATCATGTTTTCTTTTTTCTTGCACATCTTGTACAACAGTTCCTGATCATTTTGTTGGTGTATATCTTTCTTTTCTCCGTACAAGCTTCTTTTGTGCATTTGTGGTTGCACACATACAATAAGAAAGTATATGACATAAATACTATTCAGCTGCCTAAATATACAATGTTAGCAACTGGACACTATTACAGAGGGTCACTATCACCCTTTTAGAGTACACTGTCATTTGGCAAGATGTCTTTGTCTTTTGACTGTCTTGGTCTAAGCAATGATACAGGAACATTTTGTTTTGGTGGCATTAATGTATTCATTGATGGATTTATTTACATTTGAAACAAGTTAATTGTTTTGATTGAGTAATCACCTTTTGCAGGTCACATAGAGTGGTGTTGTGTCAATGTATCAAATGGTGGGAGGATTGTTCTTGTGGGATTGTAGTTTTGAAAATTGTAAGTTTGTTTAATTAAATGTGCCAACACTACAGAGTAAAACTTTAACAGCATAACATGTGGACAACAAATAAGAGCTGAGTATGTCCAAGGACGGCAAAAGGTAGAGCAATTGTAACTGCAATGTAGCTAAGCGTGAAGCGCAGGGTGATGGCGAAAAAGGGTCCGTGCTCCAAGCGCATGGTTCAAAAAGGTTGTACTTAGTGTCTTCATTAATTCATAGGTGTGTTTTGGGCGTAACATGCAATAAACCAATCAGAGTGTCATATCGCATTCCCTTTAAAAGCCAGGCACATTTGTACCCTGGAACGTTGCTATTATGATGGCGGATTTGGTAAGCAGGAAGAAGAGAAATTCAGGAGAAGAAACTTATCTCCTTGTGTGTAAAGTGAAAGCGCGTGAGCAGATCATATCATAATACAATTTTTGAAGTGTGTGTGTGTGTGTGTCAAGCATCAAGCATAGTGTGCTGTGCATAAGCCTAGGCACATTTTACTAATTGTGCTGTTAAAATAACAATGAAATGCTGCGTTACTGACTTCAGACCAGGATTTTGTTGGTCAATGTTGGATCACTTTTTGCTGCCTCGTGATAGCAATACGCCAAGAATGCACCTGAACACACCTCCCTTTAAGACCAGCATGCCCATGGGCACAAAGATGGGAGCAGGTGCATTTGTTATTTAATCAACGTGGGTGCTGGACGGGAAATTGACAACTGCTGCACTGCGTCGGGTGCAAGAGAGGGCCCAAGGTGTCAGCTACTGGTGTCTGTGTTACTTCAACAGGACATCAGATGAGCAGGTACGATAGATGTGTTTTTTCAGGCAGAAATACTGTAACTATATTCATCAGATGTTTTATCAATCATCTGATATGTAGAGTAGATACTTCCATTGACTTCACTGTTCTCCTCAATAGAAAAAGGTGTCACTGTCTTGAGAATATCAATTAGCCTTAAAGTGGGTTAGCACTTTAATATTAACTGGTAATGAAGTAATGTAATGTGATACTCTGGCATACAGTCTCAGTTATCAGGTGGAAGCTCGATTTCATCCAGCCGCTCACTGATGGGAGTGCTGAACTGGGCCGACTTCCTGAAAGGTGCTTTCAGGGTCTTTATGGCAGTCACACCCTGTGACACAAAAAACCACAACACAAGAATAACGTTAAAACATGTTACAGGACATCAGTGGTGGAAGAAGTATTCAGATCCTTTATTTAAAGGTGCACTATGGGTTCCTGCATGGTCACTCCTGTTGACGTTTCAACAGCTTTAAAAAATCTACAGTCATATTTCTCTTAACCTTAATGGGTTTGCGTAACTCTTCTGAGAGCTGCTGCTGTATTCTCTTCTGAACTTTTATGGTGCCATTGTTGATTGTATGTTATTTTTAAATAAGGGGAAAAAACTGCAAACTTGTTCAGACACTAAGCCCAGACACTCTACAGACCTAAGTGTAAATCATGTTTTCTTTTTGGCCCACAAATAAATCACTGAAAAGGCACAGAAAATATTGAATGGATAACTAATATAACAGCAAACAAACAGCAAAATATGACACCCAATGTCCAAAAAGTGGAACAATCTGACCCACCTGTATTTGCTGGCAATTTTCACTCCAAAATGTGACCGCCTGGTCATTTTTATAATCGTGTACCTGGAAATGAGACAACAAGAGCATCTTGTCAAATGAGCAGCATTGTGAGTTTCATTTTCTCAGCATTGCCCCTTTAATTATACAGGCCTGGCCAACGGGAACCCTTGGCAGGTCGGTGAGGGGGGATATATCACAAAGAATATACATTTTTGTGCATGAAAAACAGTTTTCTGACAGGTTGTAATTTATATTTACAGACTAATGACCACACACTCACTGACACCCTACTAGTAGATAGCTGCAGACAGCTTTTACACTCTTATTGCATAATTGCAGCTAAGGATAACATCAGGCCTATCATCTCATGTCATATTTAGTACAACAAGAAATATAATACTCATTCATAATCAGCCACCCTCTTTAATGAATTGGGCTGGTAATTTCAAACAGACACACAATTATATGTAAAGTAGATGAAAAAATACTTTTAATTACAACCTAACAAACAAATTAAGCATCTAAAAGAAAACTGGTGCAACATATTAGGCATCATTTTAACACAAGTCACAATATTAAAGCAGCGTTTTAGGCACTTATAACAATAAACAACATCTTGTTTTAGATTCAACACAGGAGCTCTCCTCACTGTTCATGACCTTGCATACACATAGAGTATATTTAAACTTACTTGTGTTGTTTGAGGGGTAAGATGCACAAATCCCTCCACACAGAAATCTTTCTGGGTTGTGGAGCAGAAGTCGGTTTTGGGACTTGGTGGTTTCAGCTCAGCGTGAACCTTCTCTCTGTGAAGGCAACAAGATATTGGCCTCAGCGTTTGGCAGCGTTGGAAGAATACTCAGAGCTAGAAACCTAGACAAGTAAAAGTAGCAATACCACAGTGCAGGAATATTTGAAATGACTCATAATAGAGAATGGGCCATATCAGAATAATGTATACATTATATTGTTGAATTCTAATAATTAATGCATTTATATATGCATCACTTGCATCTGGTACAGTTGGGACTAATTTAACTGCTTTACATACTGCTTGTGAAAAGCCTGCAGGAAGACTCAGCTCCGTTTGTGCGAGTTCTGGACTGTGTCTCAAATCGCGCATTTCCCTTAGTGCACTTACAGACAGTACCCTTCGCGCACTACGTACTGTCTTACATTGTGCGTAAATTTTGACAGAGTGTTGTCTCAAATCGCGCACTTCCATGTGCACTTACC
>NC_045748.1:329443-329523 GCF_008692095.1 Etheostoma spectabile | reverse complement strand
ATGACGATCACATTTCATCCCTTCTTCTTCTGTAAAATAGTGAATTTCACCATGGAGAGCATTCCAGTCGGCTATTGTGT
>NC_045748.1:328813-329433 GCF_008692095.1 Etheostoma spectabile | reverse complement strand
ATAATTCCTGCTTTGTTTTTGATATTTCAACAAAATTAAATATGTTTTTATTTGCTCCGTGTCACGCCAGGATGACGAATGCGACACCGCCGTCATGCGCCCCCCCCCCAACCCCCATTAGCTGAAAACAGTACACACAACTGTATCATATAATATTCGTTCTTGTTAGTGCAGTCTTTTAAATTCATTAATTATACCTATTCTTTGCAGTCCATTCATTTGTATATACTTATGTTTCTGCTCTAAAAATAAATAACATTAATATTCATTCATTCATAACGTTACTGTTCATTTTAATGCTCAACTGTTTCATGAGGAAATCCTTGTAGCCCAGAGATAAGACTGTTATAGTGAAGCATTACCTATACAACTTACCTAACAGACAAAACATCATTACGTCTTTTATTGTAAGTTGTATTTTTGTTCTAAATGGTGTTCATACATGACGATACAACAGTGTAAGCAGAGGGAACAGACCTTACATTTAAATAGACCCATTCCTTTATATTCATTATATGCTTACAGTCATGCAACGTGCAATACAAAAGATAACAAAGTTAACTACTTTTAATATAATTTTATTTTATAAATGTGCTTGTAGTTCTGCAGGCTCCCCCCCA
>NC_045748.1:328693-328803 GCF_008692095.1 Etheostoma spectabile | reverse complement strand
GTCTGATGGGGATAAGGACATGAGGGGGGACTTCAGACTCTCCAGGGGATCTTTCTACGGTCTTATGGCCCCTAAATGATGGACCTCTATTCCTCGTTGGTCCCTGAAGA
>NC_045748.1:326340-328683 GCF_008692095.1 Etheostoma spectabile | reverse complement strand
ACAGGATATACATCAGGTGGAGGCAGTAACAGCGGATACGTTTACATTACGCTACTCATAACATTACCGGTGTCGTGCCAATGTACTTATCCTCGCCAGGATCTGTATCCCCTGGCCGCGGGAGCGCGCATGCACACAGAGCGGATATTCGGCTGCCTTTCGAATTGTTTAACTGCTGCACTTTGAATTTACCTCTTAACCTCTACTGCATGAATTTTTTTAAACATGGTAAAAATGTCTTGATGTGTTTTTATTACTCCAGGATGCTTAAATAATGCAATTGCAAAGAATATTTTTTTTTAAATTGAAGGAGGGGTAGTTGGTATTTGTTGCCATATGGCAACAACGCGATTCGTGGAAAGTGCTAAAAAATCCATTATTCTTAAAAACATGCTTTTATTGAAATAATTACCAAACAAATTAACTTATATGTATCTACATGTATAGCCCAATGTGTTTACAGTCAAATTAGTTTAGTTTTAATTGTAGTTTGATAATATTAATAAAAACACTGTAATAAGTCTGTCATGTACACCTGAAAGAAGACACACGGATACAATGTACTTGATTGGGGCCAAAAATATCACAACACACTGACTACACTTACAATACTGAACTATATGGCCACTGAAACATTTTCTGATACAATCTTCCTTTAGGATCTCCTTATTTAAACCAGAAGGGTATATTGACTATAAATGTCATGGACACACAGATAATTTGAGTGCGCCAACATGATTTCCTTTGGAATAACTCATTTTATTGGTGAGCAATCATTACATTAGTGTGTTAATAATAATTAGAAAATATATTAATTCAAAATGGCTGAAAAAACATAATATAAATACATTTTATGTTTTTCTTTGAAAATACTATAATTAATTGCAAACATAGTGTTAGAGTAGCCTAAAGTTATAGTAATTCAATTGAGCCCATTAGGCAAAAGTCCACATTTACGTCAATATTTGCATAATGTTGCCATATGGCAAAAAAATTAATGTAGCCTTTTACAGAAAAAAACAAAAATTTTAACTGGTTTTAATGATGAAAAATTAAGTTGACTTATTCCAGATAACAGTTGAATTTTTTTTCTTCAAAGAAATGCTTCTAAAATTGAGAAAAAAACAAGACATTTGGGGATCCTGGAGCGTGGCGCTTGTGTGGCACATGTCCAGAAAAGGGGGGGGGACAGGATTCTGGGGGTATGTGAAGTCATCAAATGGGTACAACTTCAAAATAAAGACTATTTACACAATAAACAAAAAAAATGCATTTACATGGTTTATTGTGAAAAACACTAAGAAAAAGAATGTTGCCATATGGCAACAACATGCATAGAGGGGTTAAATGGAAAACAATAGCGACGTGGAAGACGTGGCAGGGTTTTCCATGTAACATGGGTCTCAGTTAACACATAAATACGTGTATTTGTCTGTTACATAAGGCGACGTGTGAAGTTTTATAGCGTCGTTACTATTATGGACTGATAGACGTATCCTCCCTGGCCTCTAACGTGATTTCTGTTTTAATTTAATTTAGTTTAATATGGCTTTTCAATATAACACTTTTTTTCCACTGTCTACCATATGAGTTACATAGGGAGGTACGCAAAATATCAGACCGTTTTCACCTATTATTTTGTGTGTCTGTCCAGGTCACAAGGAACAACCTGACATAATTTGGAGAGGTCTGCGGTTGTCTAGCAAAAGTTACATGGGGGTACCCAAAATAGCAGGACGTTCACCTGAAATTTTGGGTACCCCATGAACTTTGCTAGACAACAGCAGACCTCTCCAATTTGTCAGGTTGTTTCTTGTGACCTATTAACACACAAATAAACACACAAGATGACAGGACAGACCCTCTGCATGTTAGTGGGTGGGGTACACAAAATATCAGGTGAAAAACGGCCTGATATTTGGGTACCCTATGTAACTTTTGCTAGACAAAAGCGACCTCTCCAAATTGTCAGTTGTTCCTGGTTTTGGACCTTAAAACACAAATATACCAGTGCGGGACGAGGGACAGACCCTTTGCATGTTAGGGGGTGGGATACACAAAATATCAGGTGAAAAACAGCATGATATTTTGGTTACTACCCAATGTAACTTTTGATAGACAACAGCAGACCTCTCCAAAGTTTGTCAGGTTGTTCCTTGTGACCTGGTTAACACACAAAATAACACCCATGATGACAGGATTTTTCACCTGTCTACCATATGATTACATAGGAGGTACGCAAAATATCAGACCGTTTTCACCTATTATTTTTGTGTGTCTGTCCTGTCATCATGGTGTTATTTTGTGTGTTAACCATGTCACAAGGAACAACCTACAAACTTA
>NC_045748.1:323542-326315 GCF_008692095.1 Etheostoma spectabile | reverse complement strand
AAGTGTTGTCTGCCTGTGCGGGTGGAGGGGGCACCGCTGCGGCCAGGCAGGTGTCCCCACATTGTCCTCAGCGAAAAATACCACGTGTCACCCGCCCTTGGGCTTATTAGCAGGTGGTGGTGGTCACCCTAGGTGTAGTGGACCGTGGACACCAATCTGTGATGTAGTGTTTATTGGTGCGTCCACGCGGAAAAAGATCAAAAGCTGTTGGGCAAGTGTCAATGAAATATTATAGCAGCGCAGTGTGTTTGGTATCTAATTCGGATGTTTAATGCCATTGCGTACCTTTCTTTAGTAGTTTTAACACAAACTATACCAATATGCCAAAAACCGTAATGATTTTTTAAGACGTGTAACTGACTGCTTTAGCCACCCAGACGTCTTATTGCTAACAGCTATATCATCCACTCTCTTATATGACAATGTGATAGGGTGCGGGGGTTTGGTTTTCAAGTTGTTGTTGTTTTACCGGTGTTCAAAAATATGAAAGAAATTTGCTTTGGATTGGCACCACAAAAAGTGAACTGCCTCTTTAGTTTAAAGTACAGCCTGCTTGGTCTTGCTCCCACTGCTTGTGTTGCTGGTTTCCTGATTATTTATGGCAAGTTATAAAAAGGGTTGGTGTCAGAATTGGCAGAGAATGTGACGTTGCATGCTTTGTGGCCGGGTGTGTTTTTTTAGCTGAGTCTGTGAAGCGGAAACTAGCTAGATCCCACATTAATCATTTGAGGTTTGAAGGTGAGTAGCGGGTTTTTTATTTGTTAATATTTTTTGTTTGGGGGCATGTTTTTTCGATCAAAGCCGCAGTTAGCCAGGTAAGTGTAGCGTAATGAAAGAAGAAGTGAACGATTTTAGAAAAGAAGTTTGAAGTAAGAAAGATCTCCCCCTAAACAACAACCGTGCATTACTTCACTGTGGCAAATTCCAACATGAGAGCAATATCGTTTGCTGGAAAAAAAAAAAGACCATATCACTAAAATGTGGGTAATTTTAAGGTTGAAATTTAAAATTTAGATATTTTTATATTTGTTTTTTAAAAATAAAAAATTAATGTTAAATTATATAAAAATATAAATATTTATTTAAAAGTATCTTGACATTGTGTCGCACATCATGGTTCCGACATTCTTGGCCCCTAGCTCATCTTCTGCGCACTGTCACGCAGCCGGTGTCGTGCCAATGTACTTATCCCCGCCAGGATCGTATCCCCTGGCCGGGGAGCGCGCATGCACACAGAGCAGTATTCTGCTGCCTTTTGAATTGTTTAACTGCTGCACGTTAATTTACCTCTTAAATGGAACAAATAGCGACGTGAAGACTCGGCAGGGTTTTCCATAGTAAAATGGGTCTCAGTTAACTACATAAATACGTGTATTTGTCTGTTACATTATAAGGCGACGTGTGAATTGTTTATAGCGTTGTTTACTATTATGGACTGATAGACGTATCCTCCCTGTCCTGAACGTGATTTTGTTTTAATTTAATTTAGTTTAATATGTGCTTTTCAATTAAACTTTTTTTCACCTTCACCGTCTACCATATGAGTTACATAGGAGGTACGCACAAATATCAGACCGTTTTCACCTATTATTTTGTGTGTCTCGTCCTGTCATCATGGTGTGTTATTTTGTTGTTACCAGGTCACAAGGAACAACCTGACAAACTTTGGAGAGGTTCGCTGTTGTCTGATCAAAGTTACATTGGGTACCAAATATCATGCTGTTTTTTCACCTGATATTTTTGTGTACCCACCCCCTAACATGCAAGGGTCTGTCCTGTCATCATATGTGTTATTTTGTTGTGTTTAAATAGTCACAAGGAACAACCTGACATAATTTGGAGAGGTCTGCTTTTGTCTAGCAAAAGTTACATGAGGGTACCCAAAATATCAGGCGTTTTTCACCTGATATTTGTGTAACCCCACCCCTAACATGCAAGGGTCTGTCCTGTCATTTGTGGTTATTTTGTGTGTGTAATAGGTCACAAAAACAACCTGACAAAATTTGGAGAGGTCTGCTTTGTCTAGCAAAAGTTTAAGGGGTACCCAAAATATCAGGCTGTTTTAACCGCTGAGATTTGGTACCCCACCCCCCTAACATGCAAAGGGTATTGTCCTGTCATCATAAGGTGTTATTTTGTGTGGTTTAGATAGGTCACAAGGAAACAACCTCCCGACCAAATTTGGAGAGGCGCTGTTGTCTAGCAACAAGTTACTAGGGGGTATCGCCAAGAAACATCAGGCCCGCCGTCTTTATTTTTCACCTGGAGTATTTGTGTATACAACCCCTCACCCATGCAAAGGGTTAATGTAAGTGTTTAATTGAAAAGCCATATTAAACTAAATTAAATTAAAACAGAAATCACGTTACAGGACAGGGAGGATACGTCTATCAGTCCGTAATAGTAAACAACGCTATAAACAATTCACACGTCGCCTTAATGTAACAGACAAATACACGTATTTATGTAGTTAACTGAGACCCATGTTACTATGGAAAACCCTGCCGAGTCTTCCACGTCGCTATTTGTTCCATTTAAGAGGTAAATTCAAAGTGCAGCAGTTAAACAATTCAAAAGGCAGCAGAATATCTGCTCTGTGTGCATGCGCGCTCCCACGGCCAGGGGATACAGATCCTGGCGGGGATAAGTACATTGGCACGACACCTGCAGACAATCAGCTGATCGCTATTTTGCTGAGCTAACGCTCACATCGCATTGCGTACAATTTGTTAAGATAACACTTTTAACACTAAAATCTTCTACAGCGGGACGA
>NC_045748.1:323347-323532 GCF_008692095.1 Etheostoma spectabile | reverse complement strand
ACACAAACAACAAAACTCTACAACACATGTAACATTAGCTTACAATTTATTTGCCAATCTGGTTAAACTGTGCCACTGTTAGCTGGCTAAGGTTGGCTTGCTAGCACGTCAAATTACGGTACCAATAAACGTTATAATTTGTGGTACAAAAATCATTACCGACTGTAAAATTAACCAAATATACA
>NC_045748.1:323057-323337 GCF_008692095.1 Etheostoma spectabile | reverse complement strand
GCTTATATGTTATAAGTATAGCAAAAAGACTCACGTTCAACTTACATGAGTATTGCTCCGTCGGTCTCGCTATCGCATCTTCGGCCGCCAAGTTTTTTTCAACTGTTGTTAGCCCCGCCCCTTCCGCTACGTAGCCAAGATGGCTACCGTTGAGTGTGGAAAGTGTCCATCGATCTACACTCAATTTTCTGGCCGTTTTGAGTGCACCATCCGGGTATTTAAAGTGCACTTCATTTGACCGCACTTAGACAATGTGAACGCACTATGTACTCAAATAGTT
>NC_045748.1:322900-323047 GCF_008692095.1 Etheostoma spectabile | reverse complement strand
ACAGAAGTGCGCGATTTGAGACACAGCCCTCATTAATATTGAATGAGCTAAGCTGCTTGGCTGATTGACCAATGAGAGCGTGGCTATCAGTATCCTTTACCCAGCACAACTGGGCAAGCTAATGAATAGTAATGAGCTCAGGCAACA
>NC_045748.1:307130-322890 GCF_008692095.1 Etheostoma spectabile | reverse complement strand
CTGACCAGCTGTTGTAATTGGCCGGATTTCTCCTCTTATTTTTTTTCAGCGGCTAGAGCTGACAGAGGAGGTAGCAGTTCATTTTCACACTCATGACGTAACACATATGGACCTGACATATTTCAAAAAATGCAAGTAAATACAGTTTTGTGTGGCAGGGCACCTTTTAACCTGTGTTATTACACGGCATTGTTGAATCCTTGATTCTGATTGGTCAAATAAAAAAAAAATTGTTTTTTTATTTTTTGTTTTTTCAATTTATTTTTTTAAATTGTATAAGCAGACCGAAAGCTATGGGATCAGTTCAGATCATAGACCCTGGAGGACCATTTTTAAAATCAATCAACTCACATTTAATTCAATATTTTGTGTCTCCCTGGAGCACTTTAAATATCTGGGTGTCTGTGTGACAAAAACCTACTCAGAATTATTTAAATGTAACTTCTCCCCTCTTTTAGCCAGGCTATCCCAAGACATCCACTTTTGCTTCTGTCTCTCGCTGGCCGAATAAATTGCATTAAAATGAATGAACTGCCCAAGTTCCTGTTGCTTTTCCAGTGCATACCTATTTTCCTCCCTAAACCCCTTTTCCACTCTCTTGATAGCTTAATCTCACAATTTATTTGGAAAAAAAGCACCCCAAAAATCAAAAAAGGAACTCTACAAAAACCTAAACTCCTGGGCGGCCTAGCTCCACCCAACTTTTTGCTCTACTATTGGGCTGCAAACATCAGAACAATATTGCACTGGTGCCACATCAACAGCCAATCTCCACCATGGCTGGAGGTTGAGGAAGCTTCATGTAGTCCCTCCCCCCCATTGAGCCACTGAATGATTTTATCATGAATGATTGATAAAATCAATGATTTTATCATTCAGTGGATCAATGGCCATCATATGCATTGGAGTAGAGTTTCCACATTATCAAAAAAAATCATTAAAAAAAACTGTTAATTCATGTATGAGTATCAATATAGCATTGTGTATAGCATAACAACCCATTAGCTGGGGAAAGTTTCTCTGAGCTCTTTCTTGATGGGAACTCTGTAGGAATCAAGCCGTGTTGCTTTGAGCTTATAAGGTCCAGGAAATGTAGTGTATGGCTCAGGACCAGCTGATGAGACATGTCTACTGCTGAACAAGCCGTTTTCATTGAAGACATGATGCTTTGTATTCTTTATGAGCAGTTAACTTGCGCGGGATGGTAATAACCTCATATGTGGGGATAGACTCTATAAACCCCATTAGGATTACAGGCCTCCATGTAAAATAACATCATAAAATCTGATTTAAAAGGTATTACAGCTGTGATTGAAACAGTAAAACGAACCCAGACGCGTAAATATTGCATCACTCCTCCGACGTGTTCCCTTCAAGACATGGTCAGGCGCTGTTCTCCGTTTCCATTAACAAACCACTTCCAGCAATCATTTGTTCAGCATCAAAAGAACTTGTCATACTTGACTTACCTTATCATCTGGGCGATATGTTTTTCCAAAAGCTCTCCTCTGATGCCTGAATCATGGAAAAATGAAAGCACAGTAAATGATCTGAACAAGATTAATTGAACAGTGAAATTAAAAAAGGTCAAAGCAGTGTGTAAGCAAATGCTGTAATCTGGTAGTCTATTGGACACCTGTACCTGAATAAAATCTTTTGTAAAATACATGTCTAGTGGATACATGGATTATAATGGTTGTGTCATGCTGTGGCTTGTGAAAGACAGAGACACGTACCCCGCAGCCTCACCCCTGGACTTTTAGGAGGGATGTACGTTGCTTTCAGTGTGCTAACAGTCTCCATTTTAGACTCCTGGTCCATTGTGAGAATCCCTATGTGTCCATGTTTCTGGATTTGTGTCCTCGTCTCCTGATTGTTGAGAGCAGCAACTGCCCTCTGCATAAATGGACATAAATGGTGTAAAACATGTTAGAATCTAAAGCAATTAAATACTCACTTTGTAAAATCTATGGTGTTGTTTCAGTCAAACATACAATGTGTCAAAACTATATCTATAAAAAAGAAAAGACAATGTCATCATTACAGTCAAAGAATAAAACAGCATCACGATAGGAATCAGTGTTTTTTTGCCAGGTTAGCTCAGTTGGTAGAGCGGGTGCCCATATATAGAGGTTTACTCCTCAACGCAGCAGCCATGGGTTGGACAAGGCAGGTGCTGGAGCCAACCTGACACTAGCATTTGCTCGGCTTGTTTCTCTGATAAGTTAAGATACGAATGTCCATTGAATCCAGTGAAACAACTGAGTTAAAAACAACTGAGAAAACTGGATTCAAAATCAATGTAGAGTATAACTGCTTCTGGCAGATAATGACAGCCCTGATGCCTGTGCAAAGGCTATGATGGCAACCTCTAATTTGGTGTCCTTGGGTTTCTTGAAAGGCGCTATATAAATAAAAGTTTTTAAGATTATGTTTTGGGCTTTTCCGCCTTTATCCGACAGGACATCCAAGTGAGAAAGGGGAGAGAGAGAGAAGGGGAAGACATGCAGGAAATTGTCACAGGCCAGATTCAAACCCCTCATATGTGCCTGCTCCACCCACTGAGCCAACCTGGCCACAATAAAAGTTGTCGCCGGTATTATCATCTATCTATTATTATTATTATATTATTTATTATTATGACAGGGGGCCTGTTGCACGAAACTCGGATAGGGATTAAGCCGGGATATTAAGTTACTGGATGAATTAGCGGACTCGGTTGCACGAAACCAGATTGAATTAAGCCCAGCCAAGTAACCATGGAGATTTAGTCTTTGCGGCAGCCTGGTCCAGAGCAGGCTAACAGCCGGCAGATTAATCTGGAGCTATGTGTCAAATCAGCTGCGTCTGATCCGAATAAACGTGTTTAACAGTTTTCATTGTCTTCTGCATGGGTTCTGCTTATTTTTATTAACATGCTTAGCTACTTGTCACTTTGTTTTCGCGAGTTGATTTAAACCTACTACAGGTTTAGATGTTAGGAATGGTTGCATGGCACCCTGATGCGGAGTGGACTTTCTTTCCGGGGGACGGTACTATGTCGAGGTGCCTGGCGTGCGGCGCTCCGGTGGCTGCTGCGGTGCCTGGTGCCGGGTGCCCGGTGCGCGGGGCTTTGGCTGCCAGCAGACTGCGAGTCGGTCAGTGTCCACTCTCTCTGTAAAGTAGAGATGACGCGCCAGGTCCGTGGTCTCAGCTTCAGGTTATTACAGGACGCGCTCGGAGATTAAGTGTGACGATATAGCAGATAGTAGCGATATTCTCAGATTGTTATGGCAGACTGGTCAGAGACCAATACATTCATGATTTCATTTTGTTGTTGTCCTTCTCTAATAAAGGGTAGTTTGTGTCTCTCTAATAAGTGGGCTATTGTTTTTTGTATAGCTATAAGGTTTCAAACTTCTAATAAGTTCCCATCACCGGACTAATAACGTGCCTATATAGCTACAGCACGTATGTAGTGTAGTTACATTCATCACACTGGAAACACCACAATGCTCTTAATCTTTTTATTTTGTGTGCGGTCACCTGTCAGAAAGATAAAAAAAGTGTTGTTTTTTACATATGTTCACAGGGTGTATTAAAGTATTTACTTTTTTTCAGTTGTTGTCCCTTTCTGATTGTCTGCATGAACATTAATTGTACAAGAATTAGATAAGCTATAGAGATTTGTGCATGGTTGTAAAACAGTTTCACGTGTGAATAAGGGTTTGAAAAAGCCAAAGTCCGTAGGGTCCATTTCCGAGGAACATTAGTTCCCTCTGCTTACGTGAGCAAAGTAGATATTTTAAACCCCCACACATTCAGTCGCGGTCCGCTATGTTGGGCTTTTTTTTGGAAGAGCCGTATTTCCCTTTTTCCATATTCTTCCCTTCTGTTTTTTCCATTAGAAGATGGCTCATGGGTGAAACATTTGGCGCATGCGTCTTCTCATCTCTGCATCAGTAAATCTGTCGATCGAATCGTGGTCTATTTGAGAAAGCGTGAACGTGACTTATCCTGGCTATCTACACCCGGTCGACATAGCTCCACCTGTTTATCCTGGCTCGGCAAACGTGCAAACCGATTAAGCAGGATGAGCAGATACACTAAGTCAAGCTGCGCTTTTTCACATATCCTGGATATCTTATCTACTCTGCAACAGGCCCCAGGTGAAAGCGACCGAATCACACAGACCGTGTACTTAAAATTACTAATTTCTCTGGATTAAAACATTGTTGGAAACATGAAGGCGCTGACACACCGACCCAATAATCGGTCGTCGGACAGTCTGGCGAGGTCGGTGACCCTCGGCCTTTATTTGCGCCGATTTGACATGCTGAATTAGAAGGCGGGCAGTCGGACTCAATGACCAATCTGATTGGTGGAGTGCTAAGCCAAAAATGACGAGCAGGATAAACGTGACAAACTCCTCTCAAAATCTAACGGAAACCTTTTAAACTGAAATTTGTCAATCTGAAAACAAGACAGATTCAGCAACTGCATGGCCTACTTCTTGCTTAAAATGTTTTCAGAACAACCCGTTCTCACTCCAACAGTCAGCGTCTAAAGGGACAAAAAAGGTGCCCTTCAGTGCGTTTGTATATTGTACTGGGGAGAGCAGCAGCTACACCGCGTTTAGTGAGTAGTATGTAAGGGGGGGGATGGGTCGAACACAAGACTTTCACCCAGGAGACCGGGGTTTGTCTCCAGCATGGCACCTTTCCTAAAGTTGTTTTCTTCTTTAACCGTTCCATTATTCCAGCGTGTCACGGAAGCCTAAGCCCACCCACGACTTTTTTCCCAAACTTAACTGTCCTGTTCTTCCCGGGTGTCACAGCAACGTAGGCCCACCCACCCAATGTTTTCCTTAACATAACAGCCTCAAAAGGGACACCAATAGTCCCGCCATGCGCGTTGAGATAAAGGAGACTTTTAGCGTCAATAAAAACGACAAAGGCACCTGACCAAGCGTTTGTATTTTACGAGATTGGAGGTAGAATGTGTTGTTCAGAAACATGTTTCGGTGAACTATTTTCGTAAAATAGGAGATTGTATTCCAAAGGAGCCGCCATGACGGTCTGGCTTTGAAATTCCAGAGAAGCCAGACCCGTGTGACGTGTTCGTCCAATTAGTTGTTGTTATGCTACACTACCCATATTCTTCTAAATCTGTGTTCTATGTTTTAGGATTAGAACTGACATGACTTGCTGACCGGCCTGTCAAAAGAAAATTCCTCTGCAACAGTTTTGATAAGGCTTATCATTATTAGACTAAAACACAAACTGCACCTGTAACTCTTTGCTGAAAGTCAAAACTAAATTTGAAAATTAGGGTGTAAACTTTTGGTCTGATGTGAGGACGAACACAAATAGCTACTCACACAAAAAGAAGTGGTTGGTTTGCCAACAGCTGGCTTCTGACTACTGGTTCACCATTTTTGGCAACGTGACTAACTTTGGTTAAAACAAAACAAAACATTTTTGGCCGTGGTAATACACCTTTCATAGAGAATTTGACTGGTCAAACACAGGTGTAACTAATACCATTCATCATGACTGAATTCCAGTGCCAGTGCGGTACCAGTGGCAGTGCTGGCTCACTGAAATGAAACCTGCGCTAAGACAAGTCCACCTGTCGCGCATGAAAATGCTGATTAGATATGTGGTCCCAGAACGCAGCATTATCACACCACAGCACTGTATAAAAAGTAACCAGTTCGGTTAGAAACAACAACAAACTAACGTTATAGCTAACGCTAGCTAGCTACATCATTGATTTTATATACACTAGCTAGCAGTCCGGCGTGTGGCCACTGGCTAGTTAACATTAGCGAGGCACCCTCCCCCTTATAATAATAATAATAATAATAATAATAATAACATTAGCTAGCTACATAAGCATTTCGCACTAACGTCGTTCACCTCTTCTACCCAGTTGTGCAGCATACATTTCCCGACGGTGT
This sequence comes from Etheostoma spectabile, assembly GCF_008692095.1. Taxonomy (NCBI): domain Eukaryota; kingdom Metazoa; phylum Chordata; class Actinopteri; order Perciformes; family Percidae; genus Etheostoma; species Etheostoma spectabile. Next base: position 316,949 of record NC_045748.1, on the reverse strand, counting down.
TGTCTACAGTGGTTGCCTGTTCGGTCATTGTGGTGTTGTAGCTAGTCCGTGAACAGCATACACTTTCTCTTTCTCTGAAATAACAACGAATCCTACTAAGCTTGTTCAGTTGACGGAAGTGTCGCCATGACAACGACATTTCTTTTTCAAGAGCTATCTATCTATCTATCTGTCCATTTATCTATACCTATTCTTTTAATTCAAGAGGACATTGATATATGACTTTTAATTATTTATGTATTACAGTTTTTTACAATCACTTTTTTTATTTAAAGATACATTTGCATTCATCAACATTCATCACAGCTCAAAACATAAAATTGTAAAGAAAGAGATTGCAACTTATACAATATGAGACCAGTTAACAGAAAAATTAATTACAATATAAACGGATCCATGAAGTGAACAAAATAAAAAAATAGAAAATAAATATATAAATAAAAATGTGACAGATTTAAAAAACTTGTTAATGATATTGACAACAGATGTTCTTAATTAACTAGATTGGAGTACATATAACAGATAGTTATAGCTTTCTTATTTGTTACTAATTTAAGAGACTCAAAATATACTGTATGTCAATTTCAATTTGGAATGGTTTAAAACATGGTCTTGAATTTGAACATTTTGATTTATGAATGTGAAACTTCCCTAATAAAATAAAAAGATTAACAAAATTACATACATTTCTATCTTTACATTCAAAATATGTAATAAGGTTTACCTTCAAGTGTGATTGTATGTGTTATTTTAGATACCATATAATTTTCAAAACTTTTCCAGAATCCATCCATCCATCCATCTTCATCCGCTTTATCCGGTATCGGGTCGCGTGGGCAGCAGCTCCAGTAGGGGACCCCAAACTTTCCCTTTCCCGAGCCACATCAACCAGCTCCGACTGGGGGTCCCGAGGCGTTCCCAGGCCGGTTGGAGATATAATCTCTCCACCTAGTCCAGTCTTCCCCGGGGCCTCCTCCCAGCTGGACGTGCCTGGAACACCTCCCTAGGGAGGCGCCCAGGAGGCATCCTTACCAGATGCCCGAACCACCTCAACTGGCTCCTTTCGACGCGAGGAGCAGCGGCTCTACTCCGAGCTCCTCTCGGATGACTGAGCTTCTCACCCTATCTCTAAGGAGACCAGCCACCCTCCTGAGGAACCCAATTCGGCCGCTTTGTACCCTGGATCTCGTTCTTTCGGTCATGACCCAGCCTTCATGACCATAGGTGAGGGTAGGAACGAAATTTGCCCGGTAGATCGAGAGCTTTGCCTTCTGCTCAGCTCTCTTTTCGTCACAACGTGCGATAAACGAATGTAATACCGCACCGGCTGCTCCGATTCTCCGCCCAATCTCACGCTCCATACCCCCTCACTCGCGAACAAGACCCCAAGGTACTTAACTCTCCTTCACTTGGGGTAAGGCCTCACTCCCCACCCAAGAAAGCACTCCATCGGTTTCCTGTGGTCCAACCATGGGTCTGTGTTGAACCCTCCACAATCCACCTCTATTGAAATGTCACCTGATACTTGTGAGAAGTTTTTGGACTTTTAACAGTAAAGTTCAAATATCCAGCCTATATTCCCCTCTTTTTTAAGCGTCTCCTAAACATGCATTGCTCAGCTATTTTTTGTCAGTTTGAGCCAGTTTCACGGCCGTCTCTTACAGAGATCATCAATCAAATTAAACCCTCACATCCCCCACAGACCCTGTCTCTCCATACCTTTTAAGGATGTATGGAACGATTGGCTCTCATGTTGAGGAAATTATAATAGTAGCCTGTCTTCTGGAGTCGTGCCTACTTTTTGTAAAAAAGCAGTGATTGAGCATTGATTAAGAAGCTGGACTTGACTCCACAAATGTTTCAAATTATCGTCCTATTTCAAAGCTTCCTTTTTTTCAAAAATCTTGGAAAAATGTGTATTTATGCAGCTACAGTTTTTTTTTGGAGGCACATGGCACTTTAGATATTTTTCAGTCAGGTTTTAAAGCATTTCATAGCACTGAGTCTGCACTTTTAAAGGTTTTTAATGACCTGTTTTTAATAACGGATTCTGGTGATTCAGCGATTTTAGTGCTTTTAGATCTCACTGCTGCTTTCGACACAGTTGACCACACAATTCTACTATCTCGCTTGGAAAACTGTGTGGGAGTTAGGGGGACTGCCTTAAAATGGTTCCAGTCATATCTTTCAGGGAGATGCTTCTTTGTTAAAATGGGGGACTCTACCTCATCAACTGTGCCTCTTAACTGTGGAGTCCCCCAGGGATCTATTCTTGGTCCTATTCTTTTTGCACTGTACCTCCTTCCACTTGGAATAGTTTTTAAAAAGCATGGCATCTCCTATCATCTTTATGCTGATGATTGTCAAATTTATATACCAATCAAAAAGCAGGAAGGCAGCTCCCTGACACCCCTACTAAACTGTTTAAATGACGTCAAAGCGTGGTTAGCCCAAAATCTTTTAAAACTAAATGAGAGTAAAACTGAGATCATGCAGTTTGGCCCCACTAATTCTATGATAAACTTGGGCCCCCTCAGTGATTTTGTGCATCCTGTTGTAACTAACCTTGGGGTAAAAAATAGACAGGATTTTAAACTTGACAACAAATAATGCAGTTGTGAAATCTAGTTTTTATCATCTTCGTCTTTTAGCCAAAGTTAAACCGTTTTTGTCTTTTAACAGTTTTGAACAAGCTATACATGCTTTTATTTCTTCTCGTTTAGACTACTGATGCACTTTATATCGGTATAAGTCACAAAGCACTTTCACGCTTACAGTTAGTCCAAAATTCTGCAGCACGTCTTTAATGAACTAAAAAGCGCGCTCATATAAGTCCAATTCTTGCTTCATTGCACTGGCTTCCTGTACGTTTTAGGATGATTTTAAGATTATTGTTTGTTTTTAAAGCTGTGAATGGACTGGCCCCACCATATCTCACCTCATCCAGATTTATAGGCCGGCGCGGTCACTGAGGTCAGAGAGCCAGCTCCAGCTTGTGGTCCCAAAGACGAGACTTAAAACTCGGGGGACAGGGCCTTTTCTGTGGCTGGACCTAAACTCTGGAACCTCTGCCCCTCCATGTCCGAACAGCCCCAACGTTGAGTGTTTTAAGTCTCGTCTTAAAACACATTTTTATTCTTTGGCTTTAACTCCATGTGAGTTGTGTGGTCCTCTGATGGCTCTTACTGTTTTATTGTATTTTGTATTTATTATTTTATCTATTTTTTTCTTTTTAAACCAGATGCTCTTATTTTTGTTTTACAATATTTTACTTAATTGTTTTGTATGTTTGAGTTTTCTGTGCAGCACTTTGGTAACTTTGTGTTTGTAAAATGTGCTATCAACATAAAGTGGATTGGATTGGATTGGATTCCTGCTGAGAACCATGCCTCAGATTTAGAGGTGCTGATCCTCATCCCAGCCGCTTCTCACTCGGCTGCGAACCGATCCAGTGAGTGCTGAAGATCACAGACCGATGATGCCATCAGGACCACATCATCCGCAAAAGCAGCGATGAGATCCCGAGCCCACCGAACTGCAACCCCCCCCGCCCCGACTACGCCTCGATATCCTGTCCATAAATATTACAAACAGGATTCGTGACAAAGCGCAGCCCTGCGAGGCCAACCCTCACCTGGAACGAGTCCGACTTACTGCCGAGAACCCGACACAGCTCTCGCTTTGGTCATACAGAGATTGGATGGCCCTGAGAAGGGACCCCCTCACCCCATATTCCCGCAGCACCTCCCACAATTTCTCCCCGGGGACCCGGTCATACGCCTTCTCCAGATCCACAAAACACATGTAGACGGGTTGGGCATACTCCCAGGCCCCCCCAGGATCCTTGCGAGAGTAAAGATCTGATCCGTTGTTCCACGACCAGGACGGAATCCGCATTTGTCCTCCTCAATCCAGGTTCGACTATCGGCCGAACCCTCCTTTCCAGCACCTTGGAGTAGACTTTACCAGGGAGGCTGAGAAGTGTGATACCCCGTTAATTGGCACACACCCTCTGGTCCCCTCTTTTGAAGAGGGGAACCACCACCCGGTCTGCCACTCCTTAGGCACCGTCCCAGACTTCACGCAATGTTGAAGAGGCGTGTCAACCAAGACAGCCCCTCCACACCCGAGCTTTCAGCATTTCTGGACGGATCTCAACAATCCCTGGGGCTTGCCGCTGTGGAGTTGTTTGACTACCTCAGCGACTTCCACCAGGAAATTGACGACAATCCCCCATCATCCTCCAGCTCCGCCTCTACCACAGAGGGCGTGTCAGCTGGATTTAGGAGTTCCTCAAAGTGCTCCTTCCACCGCCCTATTACCTCCTCAGTTGAGGTCAACAACGTCCCATCCTTACTGTATACAGCTTGGATGATTCCTCGCTTCCCCCTCCTGAGGTGGCGAACGGTTTTCCAGAAGCACCTTGGTGCCGACCGAAAGTCCTTCTCCATATCTTCTCCGAACTTCTCCCAGAATGTATTACAAAATGAATAACCATTAAAAAAAAGACGAGTTAATGATTCTTGCTCGGTCTTACAAAAACTGCAATAATTGTCAATTTTTTACAATCACTTTGTTAGAACCTTGATCTCATTTTTCAAAACTCTAGACACAAACCTCACAACCAATGATCAAAATACGCACATACTTGTTTCAGTTGCTTGGATACAATACACATAAACCTAAGCTCATTTGTTCATTTAGCAAAAATCACCTATTTAATATGATGCAACTTAATATCAAAGTACTACTACTTCAAAAAGCAATTATTAATTATTAATTATCTTTCAAATGATTGTCTATTCGTTTCAATACAGTGATCTACCAATCAATGGATACAACTGCTCAAAACTCTGAATGCATAGTTGTATGGAGATCATGAAAGTATACCGAGATATATTGTCTGCAATTAGCGGGAGCATGAACCAATTAGACTACACTATCTGGATTTAATATTTCATCATCATTCTGTCCTGTCATGTACTGTTTATCAGACACTGTTTCTATGTCCCGTGTACCACCTTCACTGTAAGACTATTTACAGTATTGACAGTCCTGAACTGTATGCATGCAGGCCATTGGAACTGCCTATCAAATTCTGTCAACTCCTTATTGATGATTGAGATAGTACATACTTTATATATACTTCATATATAATGCAATGTACAGTATAAATATATTATTGCTTTTTACAGTACAAGCAAGTTAAGGAACACTGAATTTGATGTCTTACAGTACTGTCTTTCCTTTTCTATTTTTTAGATAATTATTTAGATTTGATTCAAATAAACATATGTTGTGATTGTACTGTATTGTTTTTCATCTATACATTTCAGATTTTGTTCAATGATTCCACTCTGTCTGTAGTCTTCTCTCTACTACTGCAGTGCTTTTACAGGGATGTATTTTCATGTAGTACCAGAATGAAACATGTATCACCTATTTTGTACTACAATATTTAATGATTGTACGAACAATGACACTGTGAAACTAAGGGTAGCTTGTGTGTGGGTGATGTAAGGTAACGTTTCAATGCTATTTCACAATAAGTTGGTTAGTTTTGAACCAGTGATTGTGCAAGTGCAAGATTTCTTTAAAGACATGAATGCCCAGCAATGTTTGGAACATTGGACAGCCTGTGTTACAAGTGATGACCGTTTTTGAGTTTTGTGTCTGGAGTTTTGAAAAATGACATCAAGGTTCTGAAATTAGAAGCAAAGTGATCGTAAAACACGTCTGATCACAAAATGATTTACTTTGTCATCATGTTGACTTTTTAGCTAATGATTTTGACTTTGTCATTTTAATCATGGCTTTTTAGCTAACAATTATAATTGACAATATTTTTCTTATCTGGGCTAAGTTTTCATCTTATCTTTTGGGAGAAACATGACACATTAAAGGGAACTCAATGTGAGAATGTGTTTATTTGCTCTGTAACCTTGTTAAATCACTTGTCCGTTTAAAACCAAATACCAGTTATTCATATTGATGCAAACCCTGCTAAATTTAACACTCTGTGACTGTGCTTGTTACTGTGGAAATGAGACACAGAAACAAAGCACGGAGTCTGTTGCTGAGAAACAGCAGAGGAGTTTTCACTGTCACCACCTCAGCATGAAGCACAGTGAGAAATTGCATCAATGTTAAACAAACGGTAGACGGTCAAACTGTGCCTGCCAAGCCACACAAAATAATAGGTGTCCACCCATTATTTTACAGTGATCCATCTGTGATTATGTTGGCTATAGCCGTGTGTGTGTGTGTGTGTGTGTGTGTGTGTGTGTGTGTGTGTGTGTGTGTGTGTGTTTTTGTGTGTGTGGTGTGTGTGTGGTGTGTGTGTGTGTGTGTGTGTGTGTGTGTTGTGTGTGTGTGTGTGTGTGTGTGTGTGGTGTGTGTGTGTGTTGTGTGTTGTGTGTGTGTGTGTGTGTGTGTGTGTGTGTGTGTGGGGTTGCTGATACAATAGCAGATATAATGTTCACCATCTTAGTTTAGGTTGTTAACATTTACTAAGAAGCACTACAGACTAAGACTGATAGATAGGTCTATAGTTTCACGGAATTTGTTTTTATTATTTATTTAACCTTTGTTTAAATATAGGAGAGGCCCATTCCGATTAAGAATTCTTTTTTTCAAAGGAGACTTGGCCGAGATGGGCAGCAGCATACATAAAAACACATACTAGACCAAACACACAAAAAGAGACACATTAAAAGGAACTACAATATCAAGCATATAGAAAACTCACATTTCAAAAGAAAAAATTAAAGAGTCCGTTTGGTATCCAGGTACATTTAAAGACATTGAGATCTTGAGGATGCTGCCTCTTATTCTTTCATTTTGGATTTAAAAGCATTTAACTGGATTAGTTCCTTATGTTTCAAGTCATTCTGCAGCACATACATTCCAATGCCGAGGGTGCACTAAATACACTAAAGCCCTTCGTCTAATTTCAATACAGGCATCAGAGAAGGCGTGTTGTCTAGCACTTCTGCATGATTGAAACACATAGTTCGTACAGCTGCAGACCAAGAACTGCCTTTTATATAAAGGTGTGCCGATGACAGAGTAGGCCTTCATACCCGAGAGTATAACTCACAGTGAGTCAGAGCTTTACAATTGGTAATGGACCTCTGGGAGGCATGGGAAGCGCTGTCAACAATATGAAGACACTGAGCAAGGGTTAACATATAAAAGATTACAATAGACTTACAAAAAAGCCTTACATTTAAGAAAAACAATTTATTTCGAAAACAAAAACCCAGTTTTAGCCTCAGCTTCACCAGATGCTGCACCTGTGGCTTAAAAGTGAGGGAATCAACAAGTAAAATACCCAGATATTTATAAGAGGTTGTTAACTCTCCTAAAGTTAACAACATAAGTTTGGCCTTGTCTGCATTAAGAACGAGTTTCAGTTGAAGTGGGACATTAAAAACATTTTGCAAGTATTTAATGGCCTGCACAAGAGTTGATGTACCGCAGTACATAACCGTGTCATCAGCATAGAAATTCAAATTAGGGCGGTGCGCTGCTCCAGAATTCTAGGGGAAACACTGATTTATAACTATGAAAAAAACAAATGTGTGTGAATAACAAAGCAAAGAAGGAAGGTTAAGGTCTCATATCGTTAAATTCAGATCACCTTTTACCAAAAGACCTTCAAACTAGTTAGAAGAGCACCCACAAAAACACAAATAAAATTAATGAATGAATAAAATAACCAGTGTTTGTCGTTTTTGAAGATATGTGTTTGTGAAGATTCCATACGAAGCTGATAAAGAAAGTAGGTTTTCCAGCCGTTGTAGGATCCACATATAATATACTTCTCTACTTCTAGAGGAAAAATAGCTCAATAAATATTCCTAAAGCAAAAGTGCATAAGACGCTCGTCAAGTAAAGCATCTCTAAAGTTCAAACTCTTGAATATGGGAGCAACGTTCCCCCCACACAGCATTGCCATTGGTGCATATGTGTGGTCATTGAGGCGAGTTCCCCTCTACATGCAGTTCATTATTCCATCCCTCCATAAAAAAACATGATGCTGAGAGAACTTCTTTCTCTCTTTGTGTCTCCAACATGCAGAGTTGCTATTTTTGCACAACATTGTGATTACATGTTAGTGGCCATCTCCATGACTACCAGCATCTCTGCAGCTATGTTGATGAGATGTGTCTTTCTCTCTCTTTCTTCTCATTTGGAAACCCTGCATGTGTGTCTTGCAGCTCACATGGGTGCCCACTTTGGAGATGTCACTTTCTGTGGGAATGTTTATGCCTGAGATGCAGCACCAGGTCCAAGATCAGCTTTCATCTCTTTACTTTCATCTTCCCCTGCAGTCACATCCTGACCACCAGGCCAACTCTGACACCCTCTGCCAACATACGGTATGAGCCTCTAATAACTAAACAGTGTTTGGCTTTTATCTCCAGGCATTTCAAGGTGACTTGTTTGCCAACATTATCATCTGTAGGGTATAGACAGATAAGACATAGTCATTTTACATACAGTGTATTTATTATTGAAGTCCATATGGAACGTGTGACAACCCTTCGACTAATCCAACGATAGAAACCAGGGGAAAACAACGGTGCCGTTAAAGTTGGCCTTCATGCAGTACACTACGACAGAAATTACAACAATTATTATGTATAGCATGTATAATGTACAGCTCCACTAAATAATTTTTTTATGTTATCAATGATTCATTGATAACATAAAAAAATTATTGATTTGATTCAAATGACTCTGTATATAGTGAAAAGGGTAGTGTTACATGGGATACCGTAAGTTGTCGTAAGCTTGAAATTGAGGCTGAAACTGCTGTCAGGATCCGTCAACTCGAATTGCAAGCTGGGAAACATGGTACTAACCCTTCTGATGTGTCGCCCTCTGTCCATGCACCAGTTGGAACTCCCTCAGCTTTTCGTCGGCAAGAACGTCGCCCTGGTCCCTCCATTCCGGGAAACTGAAGTGGAGTCATATTTCAGTGCGTTTGAACGGGTTGCTGCTGCCTTGCATTGGCCCAAGGACGTTTGGCCTCTACTACTGCAGTGCAAGTTGGTCGGTAAGGCGCAAGAAGCCTGTGCGGCCCTCTCCATCGAGGACAGTCTTGCATATGACAAAGTTAAGAGTGCTATACTCAGGGCTTATGAGCTGGTACCAGAAGCATACAGGCAGCGCTTTCGTAGCTTGAGGAAGTCCTCTGCCCAATCGTTTGTAGAGTGTGCTAGAGAGAAGGGGATATTGTTTGATAGATGGTGTCTAGCAAGCAAAGCTACGGATTGTGGGTTGCTACGCAAGTCAATGTTATTGGAGGAATTTAAGAATTGTGTTCCAGAGCAAACCATGGTGTACCTGAATGAACAAAAAGTAACCACCTTACAGGAAGCTGCAGTCTTGGCAGAGGAATTTGCCCTAACACACAGAAGCACTTTTGTGGGTAAGCGCGATACACCCACAATGTATACCTGGATGATATTGTGGTGTACTCCTCCTGTTGGTCTGACCACATGGCCACATTAATGACTGTGTTTGCCCGTTTAGATCAAGCCTCTCTGACCCTCAACCTGTGCTGAGAGTAGTTGGTGTAGTTAGTACTCTCTGCTGGTGCATATGATTTTCGAACTGAAGGACTTGTTTTCTGAAGCTGGTAAGGGTTCTCTGCCATTTGTTTTGATCCCCCCTTTTCTCCTGTTTTGTGGTTAGTCAGGGAGTTTAGCATTGTGTGTGTTTTGGTTTTCTCAATCTGTAGATCAGTTGCCATTTTGTTTCCAGGTAGTATTGGTTGTTTTGGCCTTGGAGACCCTGACGTTTTCTAAA
>NC_045748.1:306971-307120 GCF_008692095.1 Etheostoma spectabile | reverse complement strand
TCTGTTTTTGGTTGGGTTACTGTTTAATAACCATTTTTGTTTATCATCCATGTGTGCATAAATGTAGGTATAAATGTAGGTATAAAACCTGCTTGTTATGTACTTTGGTCTCTCTTCCGTTAGTTTGAGCTGTTAGTTTGTGTTACGTC
>NC_045748.1:300345-306961 GCF_008692095.1 Etheostoma spectabile | reverse complement strand
CCCCCAGACAGTAAACGTAAGGGTCGTAACAGGTAGTCTGATAATGTCACTGTATTCTCTTCACTCATTCAGCTTGACATCGTGTTCACATTAGAGGGGGTCATGTTGTTTTGGCCTAACCAATCAGAAGTAAGTGCCATAACTGTGCTTCCAAATTCCCCCATTTTATCCAATCAACGACGTTTCATTTCCACAATTGTTCTGGTACTGCTGGAAATTCCGGCAGATGTCCCTCATTTTAGGCTGGATGTCCATCACCTTCCTCTTTCTTTGTGTTGGCATTCTAACCCCTGGTGGATTTCTGAGGACTATGGTTACCTGGTCCTCAGATCTCTGCAGGGTAAATCCAGACAGCTAGCTAGACTATCTGTCCAATCTGAGGCTTCTGTTGCACAGCTAAAACAACCTGTGAACGTACAAATGTTTCACCAAAACAAGTTCCCGAGGCTATTTTGCAGTGGGACCATGGCTCTGTCCAGTGCTTACGCCCATGAAGATTGTGATTGGTTTAAAGAAATGCCAATAAACCAGAGCAGATTTTTCTTCCATCCCAGAATGCTGTGTGGACTAGTCAGACCCTCCTCCACAGCGCTGTGCAAATTAAAAAAAAAAACAAGAACAGATCTGAAAAAAAAGGTTCAGAAGTGGAGTAAAATACAAAACAATTCCCTCTGAAATAAGATTCATTTTCCACCTCTGCCTTGGTGTGAAAGCAGAGCTCTCTAGTTGCGTACTTTGTTTGAGAATACGTAGTAAATTACCACCAAAACATCCCGCCCCTGTAAAGGGAAGTCCTGTGTCCATGTTGCGGTACAGAACTCCATAACCTGTCTGGGAGCGAACAAAAACTGAGATTTCAATCGGTCAGACCTCAGAACCGGCTGGCAGAACGCACCGTGTTGGAATTTCAACAACTTAATTTAATTTGTGCCTGTTAATACTTTCACATGCTGTTAGATCTGTGTTCTGTATTTACCTAGCTGGAATAACACTTAAGCCTGCGTCTTGTGGCCCGCCGCTCGGTATCGTAATAAAGAGAAGCGGCGCTGTGCTGAAGGGGCTGGTTAACACATGTACATCTTCCCTCAGCACACGGTTGGCTCTTTTTACACCTCCCTTCAAAGTCCTGAGCCTCATGTTTTGGTTGGCGCCCATCAGTGTAGTCAGCTGGTCAGCACATCGCAGCCTCCATCTCAGAATCCCCCCTTTTTTTTTGTTCTACTTTTTGACAAAATGTAGCACTGTCTGCGGCACACAATCACCTTCAGTGTGTGTCTGCTACCTGACACCTGAGGGCAGCCATGGAAAATGTTCCCTTCTCTGTTTTCCAGGATTGAAAGGAAAATCATTCGGTTATTTGATTTAAATGTATGGAACAAAGAATCAAGTATGCAGTGTATTTTTTTAAACAGGCATCCAAAGCAGCATTCAGTAGTTTGGCATTGAGAATGTTGGATAGAAATGCAAAGAAAACAAGTTTTGTAATGGGCACATGGCATGCAGTTGTAATCCAATAGCAACACACATCAACTAAGAAAACCCAAATCAGCTCAGACTCTATCTGATCTGAAAACTTACCAGAAACCTAACTTCTTTTTGTATTTCTTCCAGACTCCTCTACTTAATATTTTTGTACATGGAGATGCAACGTCTTTGTCTCAATTTGCACCACCCAGAGCCTATTGTGCCTGTTCTTGTCTTTGCATTGGCTTTATAGGCAATCACACTGCCACTCAACTCCGTGTTGAATTTAGTCTGAACACACCATTGAGGGGAAGATGTAGAAAGCGTGTAACACCAACACCAGGAAGCAGGATTCACGTTCTGTCTTCTGCCAGCAGCCAACAGTCAACGTTCCATTTGCCTGATAGAGCGCTGAGGCATGTTTAAGGTAACCTATTTTAACCTATTATTACCTCCGCCAAGGAGGATTAGTATTCTGTTCAGTTTGTTGGTCTGTTTCTCAGCAACATTATGGAAAAAACAATTTTCATGAAACTTGATGGAAAGGTGTAGCATAAATATTGTTGGTCATAATGCTGATTGTTTCTTTTAGAAGCCTGGCCATCCCACTGTATGTATGGGGTTGCCTCCACTTAGCTCTAACTCAACCATCATTTTTTGCCTTGCCACCATCTTTCCCTGACCTAAATCAACTAGTTGCCCAAATCTCAAATAGATACTGTTTCTGCTATTCAAAGTATGTATTAGCTAAGAGATTATGTTATATTTCTCATTAGTCCTGGCACTGGCAGGTTACTACGTGGTTTTGAAGTGTTTTTTCATACAACACCTCTGTTTGACAGATCCCATATGGTTTTTCATCCAAAAGCAGCCACAAGCTCTTCACACCATTAACAACTACTGCAAAGAAAGGGTTCCGCCCGTCTCATCAACGATACTTATGACTATCTGACATCTAGGAATCTAGGAAGATTTCAACAAAACCGCCAGTCTTCTGAAAACCGCACAAGGCCTTTCAGACGCTAATAAAAACAGGGCGTGGATACTTCTTAAATACCAGACTTTTTAGAAACCACAGACTTGGTTTTCATGAAGAAATGATTCATGGCACTTCCCATCTGTACCGCCCAGCTACACATTACCAAGACGAAAATAAGTTTAACAATTTAATGACATTTAATTAAATATGTCTAGCTATCAGACTTTTATAAAGCGCTGCAAATCATGTCAGCATAATCTTAAATCCCTCCTCTGTCAAACTACTGGTTGATAGTGCTTGCGCTCACAAGGTACTTATTCTCAGCCTCTGCTCCAAAGATCTTAGTTGGAGGACACAACTGCTTTTTTCTAACTTCTCTTGAACAGCCACAAATAAAAACGTTTGTCAACATGTTTGAACTGACTCAAATGCCACCTGCATAAATTACATTGACTAATTTTATATGGCTTTTATGCAATCCCAGGTGTGCAAAGCTCCTGCTGCATCCATCTGACAACCGTAATTAGGTAAGCCAGTAATCCAGTTGGAGATTGTCTACCTCTGGGCCTCGGGAGCAGATCTGCTCTGTGTTCTCCTCAAAACAACCTTCTCTTTGACACAAAGCTTCTGCCACCAACACACACAAACACTTCAGGAATCATTTGTTTGCTTTTTGTTGTTGTTGCACTAATCCAAGGTTAAATGTCATATTGGACATCATTGCAACAATGCCATGAGAGCACAGATTTCATCACCAAGTGTCTGACAGGACAAAGCGCTTCACGGGTGAGTAATCCCTCCTTGTTGTTTTAAAGGGTAGTCATTTTGGATTAAAGCTTTTCTTGGTGTCACCTGCTCAAAGACTTCCCACTGTTTTATTGTCAGGAGTCTAATATCAACCACCACGTTGGAGATGATTTTAATTAACTCTCCACCAAAACAGCACTCTTGAACACTGCAAGACTTCTGCCCAACTGCGTTTTAATGCTTTTAACTAATTTCCTGAACACAACAGGAGAAGCTATGATGCGAAACGATCCAGCGTGGCACAATCCGGCGCGTCCAAAATGATATAAAAGAGGATGATACAATCTCGGGGGTCAGAACAACGAAGCAAAGAGCTCCGGAAAAAAGGTCCTTCACGAACCCAAGGCTTTGCACCTCCTGGAAGATCTTCACCATGAGACAGTCACTCATGTCCGTCATCTTCGCCGCAGCACTCTTGATTGAGTGCTATGCACTGTCAGTAGCGTTACCAATGGGCAAGACTGATGACAATTCCTTGGGGCAAGATACTTTCGCCTCGCTGTTGAGTGACGATGCAACTGAAAACGGCCTCATCGACGCAGATCTGGCCGCTGGGGGCAAACCCAGGAAACAGAGGGTCATCGTCATTGCCGATCCGAGCCTGTGGAGGGACCTGCGGGTGCTGCACAGCGGATTGTCCCTCTACAAGCGGAGAGCTGACGACAACAGCCAGGTCATCGAGCAGAGAGACGCTGGCCAGGACCTGAACATCCCCATCCTGAGGAGGGACACAATGAGGTGCATGGTGGGACGGGTGTACCGGCCATGCTGGGAAGTCTAGGACAATTTTCTCTGCTCGTCCAGACGCCCAAGCAGCGGACGACCACCATTATTTTGGGCAGCCTCACGCTGAGTTGCAACATAATCCAAATATCTATGTATTATATTTAAAATTATTGCAGATCTGAGAATTAAAAACCCTGAATTCTGCCTTAAGTCTTGTGCATGTTTTGTATCTGTCTCACGTCTATACTCTTACTCCTAAAACTGAGCTGTTAAGGGTTAGAGTTCTACTTTCAGATCTGTTCATAAGTGATGAATAAGAAGAACTGGGAAGATGGAAATGTGTTCATCAGGAAATAGTTATAGCACATACCAGCACCATCTGTCGTTACTTTTCTGTTTGCTTATGGATTAAAAAAGATGCAAAGTGTTAGTGAGCTTTAGTGGTGCTGGTAGGTTTACAGCCAGGCTAGCTGTTTCTCCCTGCCTCCAGTGTATATGCTAAGCTAGGCTAATCACTTCCAGGCTTCAACTCCATACTTAACACATATAAGAGTCGTATCAATCTTCTCATCTAACTCCCAACAAAAAAAAAAATGACTTTGTTAACTTGCGCACTAATATTAGGGATTGGGCATCAAGAACCGGTGGTAAGCTGGTACGGGCTCCGGACTGGTCAGCACTGAAATATCGATAACCTCTTGGACAAACAATACTACTATCCGTCTGTCTTCTTATAGCTTTTAAATAACACTGCCAGGGCGCCCCCTGGGGCGTCCCCCAGGTCTACCCATCTGGGAAGGTTTTTTTTTAAGCTAAACTGTTGTAGGCTATGCAACAAATAGCAAAGTCCTTTGAATAATAACTGAGCGCATACCGGAATGTGTGCATAGTGTAGGAAAGTGAGAGAGAGAGAGAGAGAGAGAGAGAGAAAGAAAAAGAAAAAGATTCCCAATCGTACATACAGCTACAAAAAGTAAAGCACTGTAATTCAAACAGCACTTTCGAGCCGGGGAGCGGAGTTTGCTTCACGGGGAAAACATGTGTTTGTATCTGCGAGGGTTTTAATTCAAACAACAATCTTTTCCTAAATTTAACTTGGTTTTGGTGCCTAAACTTAACTAGTCTACGCATGGCATCACTGTAATGGCCGCTGATATGACCAACAGCTCACAGAGCTCGTCACGGGACCAGCCGTAAGTTGCTGAGTTTCGTAAGATATGATACGAATGCTGTGCAAACATTTTCGTACGTAGTATGAAGTCAGCATATATCTGTAAATGATGCACTGCAGTTTGTGTGTGTGTGTGTGTGTGTGTGTGTGTGTATGTGTGAAACGCTGGGGAATGCTAAGCGTTAAGGTTATAGCTGTGAACGTAGCAGTGCAGTATATGTACAGTTTACAGTACGTTTGTCAGTGAAAAAATTAAAAAACTCCCTAGAACTAAGCCTAGTTCAAATTTTACTTATTTCTGCCAAAGGTTATAATAAAGTAACTTATCAAATTATACTATAATTATTATAAAGAGTAATATTAATAAAAGTATTGATTAGTATTGGTTCCCATAATAACGATGCCCATCCCTACTAATATTCTACTATAATTCCGAATGTGACCAGATTCCAAATTTGATATGGGTCATGTAAACAGCATGATCCGTCGCGAATAGCATTAGCCTGTTAGGACATGTGGGATATGTGGGTATTATTCTGATTTTAGGAGAGTTCTTTGAAATGTATACAGCACAATCATAATATGAGTCTCAAAACCCATATGTTTTCTGAAAAACATCTGCGATGGGAGAGTCACCTTGATGACCCCAGTTGGTCCACTTGCAGACAGAATTTCACATTAAAGTTTGTTCCATCAGATCCTGCAATTGACTACCGTCTCGTGTATTTGGGTGGCCTCCTGCCTGTAGAACAAAGACAGGCTCTTGGGAGAGTTTTTTTCCAACCATGCAAGAGCTTATCAGAGCATCAAGCTAAATGATTTCGTAAGCTTTGCAGATGTGTCCGGCCTTCAATTCAGCAGAGGCAGGATTTAATAGAAAATGGTCTTTCAATCAATCAGGATAGGAGTGAAGCTTCCTGATGTCTGGTCAACATCAATTACAGATGATTTGGCACATTATAGCTGCTTTTGCTTCTGCAATGCAGCTCATAATGAAGAGCGACAGATTCAAACACTGATCTCTCTATGAACAATTTATTGAACAATTAGGTTTTGGAAACTGTTGTATTTTTACTTCTACCAAAAAAAGTAGTTTTTGGACCTATCTACTGTATTAGCAGGACATCACAAAAAAGTGTGAAACCTGAATGAAATTGGGGGAAAGCTCCAGTAGTGCTCATAATTCGTAATTTCTTTTTGAAGTCTTCATGACACCAGAGAGGATGGATTAACCCTTAAAGCTTTAGTGCACAACCTTTTTATATTAATGAACATCCGTTACATTCAAGCCATGTTGCTACAAAGCTAATCAAGACTATCAGCTCCACACAACTCTCTCTGTATTTCTTAGTATGGCTATGTTCAGAAGATTGTGTCCTCCAGCAACTTTTGCTTGCAGAAACTTAAGTGATGATCATAACCTCTTCTGAAGAGTCCATCATGTTTTTTTAATCCTACGTGTCCTCCTT
>NC_045748.1:300144-300335 GCF_008692095.1 Etheostoma spectabile | reverse complement strand
AACTGTGTGGAGGAGGGGTGGGGGCGGTACGCAATCACTAAAGGCTTGTATTATGTGAATGCACAGTTTTGTTGTCATTACTTAGAATTCCTCATGGGGACGTAGGTCCAGTTGTGAATACTTAACAGCAGTACCTCCCCTGCCAGGAATCAGTGGTTAAAAGCAATGAAATACAGGTTTCTGGAGCATGA
>NC_045748.1:297987-300134 GCF_008692095.1 Etheostoma spectabile | reverse complement strand
GTTGTGGGTCTGTCAAAGTGGCTCAACAACTGCAGAACATTCCTCACAAAATACAGAGTGAGAGCACTGAGTCAGCAGAACGGAGGATGTGTTTCTGGGAAAGCCTGCACCTTTTTGGTATTTGGGAGTAAGCTTCTGGTTGGAAAAACAATTATGCTGAAGACTTCGGCAGATATCCAGCATGTGAAAAATGTAATGCTTACTCTGACCAAAGGACACATAAGCCACAGGCTCATGAATTGAATTGTGATGAGTATTAGTTGATGAATGATAATGTTTTTTCTGAACAAAGAAGAACAGAATGTCTACGGACACTAAAAATTGTAGTCATGCTAGTGGCTATGTTGATTACTACTAGGGATTATTACTACTACTACTGGAAATATCTCCACACCTATTCTGTAGATTGTCATCTAATTTTGTCCAGACCTTCATGGTCCCCAGAGGATGTTTCCTACTGACTTTGGTAATCCCTGACTATTCCTCTAACGCCACAATCCGTTTTGACATTTTAACTATTGGATGGATTGTAATGCAATTTTGTACATATGTTTATGGCTCCTCAGAGGGTGAGTTGTAAGAGTCGTATTCCTACTAGAAGCCTCAGCTGTACTTTTATGTGTTAACAAATGTTAACATGGTATTCTACCTGCTCAATATCAGCATGCTAAGATTGTTTAACAGTAGAAAAGCCAAATGTAAACGCTTGCTTGAGGTGGTTTTGCCTTTTTCAAAAAGAGTTATATGGATATGGAAATGCATTTTGAAGAATTAGCTCTGGTGTAAGAAACATTTAACTCACATGGTTGATCAGCTGTTTCTGCTGTTAACGTCTTCTCAGGTATTCCCATAACGGTATTCCTATAATCTCTGGACAGCATGAAACATAGCCAATAGCTGCCTTAAAAGCAGCATTTTTATCTTGTATATGGGTTAGATGGCCAAGAAGACTTTTGTGTCTGGTTAACAACCTCTACTTCTTCTATTCTGTTTACTGGCGGATTACAGCCATGCGTAGCCTATATCGCCAACTTCTGATTAACCTACGCTGTAGTCTAGTTTATTAACTCCAAACAAGTTAATGAAAATGAGCCTAATTTGCATATCTTTTTTGTGACATTTCAAAAGCTCGCTTAAATTTAGCTTGACATTTGAATGGAAACACAGGTATGTTAGCAGACAAGCCACCACCATTGTAACAGTTGGAACACACCGCACGTGTGAGCGTTGCATATAGCAGCGTAGTGCAGCTATTTTTATTTCTGCGCCCATGTTATCCAATCTGTCCAGACACACCGGGCGCGTAGCATGCTGCAACGATCGTTTCGGCATGTCTTCTATTTCTTGCGTGGTATCAAGCCAGGCACGTATCAAATAAAGCAAATTGAGGCACTTTTGGCTTTCCATAAAAACTAGCTTGTGCTATGCTGCTATATGCAACGCTTATGCGTGTGGTGTGTTCCAGCTGTTACACTTTACTCACCACAACTGCTGAAAACCAAAAACAAGTGTTAGACTTCAACCTTAATTCATTTTCTTTAAAATGGAAACTACAGAGTCACAGAGCTGCTAGCTCGGAGAGTAGAGTCTTGGCCTTGTTTTATTGTTTAGAAATCGTTTTACTGGATCCCACCAACACTGATTAATCTCAAAGGGTAATTAATGAGTCATAATGTCAGGAAGATTGACTAATTTAGCATAAGCAGAATTACGTAAACTTTTTCTAACAGATAGAAATCCCTACTGCTGTTTCCCTGTTTGACACCCATGCTCTACAAACTCTTTCCCATTATGCTTCAAATCCTTGGCTTTAAATAAAAAAGCCTTTAAAACTATGACAAATTACAAGTAGAGCCTTTTGTTTTTCGTGACCTCATAATAGTACGCAAATCAGGTAATCGTTTTATGGGAAGGTGTTTTGTTTTACTGATAATTGTGGGGAGCAACATCTGGAAACGGTTAAACAAGAGCCTGTGCAACCTTTTTTAAATCAGTTGTTTGGTTGTATTACAGATTTAGTTTAACTTACCATGAATGTCATCAGTCTGAGATGTTTCTCAGGATTTTTTTCTTATTATATTATAGTATAGTATAATTCACTGTTGCCAAATTAACTCACTTCTCGCACCCACTCCATGGCTTGCTGC
>NC_045748.1:297829-297977 GCF_008692095.1 Etheostoma spectabile | reverse complement strand
GAGCACTTTCAGTGATGGACTCATGCTCCCACAATGCACCACAGAGCACCACAGGAAGTCATTCCTGCTTGTGGCCATCAAACTTTATAACTCCTCCGTCTAAGTGTCTGACACAAAGACACTTAGAGGTTAAAACTGGACAATATTA
>NC_045748.1:291712-297819 GCF_008692095.1 Etheostoma spectabile | reverse complement strand
GCAATAACACTGGCTTGTAATGTGTGCAATACTGCTACTATTTTTATTATTATTACCTTTCACCATTGCAACACCTTAATTATGTTAATTATGTAAATACTGTATCATAATATTCCTTTAACTATGTAAATACCCACACTCCTTATATTTCTTTATTTATATTTCTACTATTTGTGCAACTGCAACACAGAGTTTCCCTTCGGGGATTAATAAAGTATTTCTGATTCTGATTCAATCATTTAGGGAAAATAAAACAGCGGCCCTGAAAAACATTCTTGGTATACTACTCTACTACTGTGATACTACTGTGTTAAAGTGTGATATGATAATGGCTGATGAAAAATGCGATCATTGTTGTAAATTGGGTTTATGAGTTGAATGTTGTTTTTATTATCCTCCTTGTCAACCAATGGAGGAGGATTATACGTGGCATATTACTGTGGCTGAATGAATGCTACATCCTTGGAAACATAAAGATAACTACTTGGCTTGTTAGAGACTCTTCTTTTCAACGTGATTAATTAGCCCACTGCTGCTACGACAATGCTACTGTAGCTTATCTGTCGACAAAGAATCATATTGTTTTCATGTTTATTTTTGGAGGTTTCATTGTCTTACAACATTGCTTGTGAACACGGTGTTACACAGGATACAACCAAATAAGCAAGCAGATCAGTTTTAAGTTTCATCTCAGCCTGTTAAAGCTCTGACACATCAACCCAATTATCGTCCTGGTCAGGGTTAGGGTTAGGGTTTTCTGCTGGGTCAGTGACTCCAGTCTGTTTGGTGTGTTCCGTGCCGTCGCCAGTCGGTGGAGGTCAGTGACTCCAGTCTGTTCGGTGTGTTCCGTGCCGTCGTCAGTCGGTGGAGGTCAGTGACTCCAGTCTGTTCGGTGTGTTCCGTGCCGTCGTCAGTCGGTGGAAGTCAGTAACTCCAGTCTGTTCGGTGTGTTCCGTACCGTCGTCAGTCGGTGGAGGTCAGTGATTCCAGTCTGCTCGGTGTGTTCCGTGCCGTCGTCAGTCGGTGGAGGTCAGTGACTCCAGTCTGCTCGGTGTGTTCCGTGCCGTCGTCAGTCGGTGGAGGTCAGTGACTCCAGTCTGTTCGGTGTGTTCCGTGCCGTCGTCAGTCGGTGGAGGTCAGTGACTCCAGTCTGCTCGGTGTGTTCCGTGGCGTCATCAGTCGGAGGAGGTCAGTGACTCCAGTCTGTTCGGTGTGTTCCGTGGCGTCATCAGTCGGTGGAGGTCAGTGACTCCAGTCTGCTCGGTGTGTTCCGTGGCGTCATCAGTCGGAGGAGGTCAGTGACTCCAGTCTGTTCGGTGTGTTCCGTGTCGTCGTCAGTCGGAGGAGGTCAGTGACTCCAGTCTGTTCGGTGTGTTCTGTGCCGTCGTCAGTCGGTGGAGATCAGTGACTCCAGTCTGTTCGGTGTGTTCCGTGGCGTCGTCAGTCGGAGGAGGTCAGTGACTCCAGTCTGTTTGGTGTGTTCCGTGCCGTCGTCAGTCGGAGGAGGTCAGTGACTCCAGTCCGCTCGGTGTGTTCCGTGCCGTCGTCAGTCGGTGGAGGTCAGTGACTCCAGTCTGTTCGGTGTGTTCCGTGCCGTCGTCAGTCGGAGGAGGTCAGTGACTCCAGTCTGTTCGGTGTGTTCCGTGCCGTCGTCAGTCGGTGGAGGTCAGTGACTCCAGTCTGTTCGGTGTGTTCCGTGGCGTCATCAGTCGGAGGAGTCGTCGGCCTTCATTTGGGCCCATTTGACTTGTTGAATCGGAAGGCGGGCAGTCAAACTCAATGACCAATCTGATCGCACCTGCAATAATCAGCATCAGCAAGAAATACTGTCAAGATAAGCAGACAACATTAACTTTTCCTTCTGTAATGCTTAAAAGGTGAGCTTTTCTTCAATGACCAACTTAGTATTTGATCTGGTTTCTGGTCTGGCAGTTTAAGTCTCAACACCAACAACTACAAACAAATGCAGATGTACACAAAAACCTTTAATTATCTGTGATTTCCCTTTGAGTTTTTGGATTTACACTTATAAGTAAACTCTTGGCCCAATGTTGCAACAGTTAATTATGGGATTTAAAGCGGGTTGTATCCTCTGTAGGGAGGCTTTGAAAAGGCGTGCTTGCCTTGCCTTGCCTGTTGTTTCCTCCGGAACACTGGCAATGTAAATAGCTGAGGAACAGCAGGAGAAAGGTTAGCTATCCATTGAAACTGTCTTGGACTTAAAAGGGTGGAAAGCACAGGCTGTCAGCTTCATGCTACACGCAGCTGAGTCCCCGCTCTCCTGAACAATTCCATTTAGGATCTTAAGAAGGACAGTTGAACTCAATGAATGGGGATTTAATGACCTGATACTTCTTGAGTCTGGATTTAGAAGAAAGAATTAGAATTACAGCATTTTGGATGGCATAGTGGATATGACACATTCTTTTGGTGTGGGAGATGTGGGTTTGATTCCCACTGCAATACATCAACCATTGTGTCCCTGAGCAAGGGACTTAACCGCTAGTTGCGCCAGAGGCGTGCAGCCTCAGACATATATAGCAATCATAAGTTGCTTTAGAAAAAAGCGTCAGCTAAATGACATGTAATTTAATTGGGATGTTGGAAAACTTTGTACTGAAGGCTAAACCATTTGGCTGTTGCTTGCCTCTGTTTTTCTATTCTATTGTTTGCATATGTCTCATTTTGAAAAGTAAAAAGCTCTTGAAGTCTTAAAAAAAAACTTTATCCTGTGCACACGGTGTTATCTTGTGCACACAGAATAATTTCAAATAAATAAATCATGTTCTGTGACTTTAGGGGCCCTGTGGAAAATAATAGAAAAAGAAAAGAAAACGGAAAAACAAATGAAAAAAATAAATACCCTCCAAAGTTGGGTCTGATGATTCACAAATGTCTTTGCTTTGATAATTCTGATATTTACAGCTGATAAAAGAGTCAGTGGTAAATAAGAAAAAATTAACATGATGTGTGTTGCTGCATCTTTGATGGAAGCAAACCCGAACTATGAATTTGTCTGCATCGCCTTTTAAATCGTGTTTCCTTGTGTGGCTCTCTGATGTGCAAAGCAGAATTATTGGCAGTTTAACCTTAGATAGGAGTGCATGGAGGGTTTTAACAAGCTAATGTTTTGGCAGCGGAGGCCAACGATAGTCTGAAATGGCTGTAACAGCTGACGCAGTGAAAGGAGGTGAACACATGACGGATAATTATAGCAGGAAAGGATCATCTGTGAATGGCTCATGCACTTTTTAGTTTATTCAACACTGCTCGTTTTGCACAGTTTACAACAAATGGCTTTCACCCTCAATGGGGCACCTTTTAGAAAAAGAAAAGAACATCTGGAACCCATTTTTGGCAAAGTGATTATTCTGTCTGGCCTGTCACGATAAACATCAGAGCATTGTTTTACCAAATTGCAACTTGGCTATTTTTTTACGTATGCCCCTGAGCTATTTAGTCTAGCTTACTTGTGAAATTGAATACAACTGTATGCTAAATCTCATACTGGAACATGACGTTGCCATGCACAGTTCCTAAAGCATTTATTTATTTGACTTCAGTTTAAGTTGGTAATCTTGATCACATATATGAAGATGCATTGTGTGAGTGTTGACAGGGTTGCAGAATTTTGAGATTGTGTGAAATGACAAAATAACTTTCTTGAAAAAGGATTTTTATGACGGGACGTTAAACCATGAAGCATCAATAGAAACCAATTATGGAGAGAAAGGCAGTTTTATGTGATAGGACAAAGACTTATTGGCTGAACATTTTTGTTTTGTCTACTGGTCCAGCATGAGGTCACCACGGAAATTGTTTTGCGTCTTTAGAAATCACACACAGAAATAAATGTTTACCTTATCAAGTTGTCATGGCAAGCAATGTCATAGTTACACATCTAGTAGAAACAGAGTAACACGGGCATGCCGTCGTGGCACAGGCATCTCTACAGCCACACACGTACGAAGTTGAACTCTGCAATGGTGGTACATTACCCCCAGTGTTGTAGTACTTGAGATCGGTCTTGGTCTCATGACCACTTTTTTAAAGGTCTTCCTCTCGTCTTGAAATTGACTGAATTTTTACTCGGCCTTGTCTCGGATAAAGAGGACTCAGGATTTTATTTCAAGACTGTCTTTTGGTTATTTTATCAAGGCATTTCTCATGAAACACTTATGACTATAAAAGAGGTGTTTTCTGTGGGTGTTTCTATGGGGATGTGGAGCGATATGAGGAGCGCTATTATGCCTATGGTTAACTTTTTTGAACATTTTATTGTGGCACTGGTCTGGTCTTGGTCTTGGTCTCGGCTCGGCCTCGCCCTGCCTTGGTCTTGGTCTTGACTCTGTCTCAACCCCTCAAAGTCTTGGTTTCAGTCTCCATGCACTCTAGTCTTGGTGATGACTTGGTCTCAGTTTACGTGGTCTTGACTGCAACACTGATTTCCACTAGCTCATCCTTTCCAAAACCTAACCTTGCTGTATGTGATTCAGATTAAAAGATGACCAATAAGATTTTTTTAGAAGCAAGAATTTCCCTAGATTTCTGAAAATATTTAAGGCCACTCTCAAGCTTAATTATTTTGTGTGATGAGACAACTAAAATTAAGATTAAATCCTGGCCCATTAACTCTTGACAAATGCAGCAGGTCACAGTTGAAAACCCTGGTCATCGTATTGTTTTCTTTTGCCTCACTTTACTGATCCCTGAGGAGGACAATCACTTACTTCCTCGATAGAGGATGAGAGGACAGAGGTCAGAGATCAGTCAGACCACAGAGACACCAGACTCAGCTGTTAGCCTGAGGATTGTTGTGCAGTGAAAAGTCTTGAGGCAAACAGGAAGTGATTTGTAGGTCATAAATTGAAAGTCTCCAATCTGTGGTTCTGGACCTCTAAATGTATGCAATTGTACACATTCACACATATATAACATATACAGTACAATACACAACTTCACACAACTTCTTTTAGATACGTTGGAACTACATGGGACTCGGCTTGTGGCGCTCAAAGTGCCAAAACATACATTTGAAGGCATCCTTCTGAGTGATGATACAGTTGGTGGGTGTAGTTCGATAGAAAGAAAAAGAAAAATAGTTCCAACATGAAACTTTACACAACTGGGGTTGTTGGATATTTCGAGTAACCAGGTCGTGGTTTTTACAAAGTGCTGTTGAGTTTTTCAAGCACCACAAGCTGAAGGCCATCTACTTCCATTATATTAGAGAGAATCTCTATGGCAGGTAATAGGAAATTATGTATTTTGATTTTGGGGTGAACAGTCCCTTTAAGGTGAACATCTGCTCTACCATCTGTCTCAAGCCATAAACATTGTACTTAATCTCTAGATGTATTGCATTAAGTGCAGTGATAATGACTGGCTCCATATGTGAATGAAACCTGATATTAAAATCTAATTTGGTTTGTCTCAATTCTTTGTTCCTTAATATGATCAGCCTAATAGTTTGGTCAACCAGTTACATGGCATCTGGCGCCAAAGGGTTCTCCGATGTCCAGTGCCAAATGCTGATTGAATTCCCATCAGTCAGTTTTCAATAATCAGTGTAACAGCTCAACATCTTAGCTGTTAATTACCAGAGACCGAATGCAGCTATGAGAATTACTGCTGGAGCAAGACATGTTTGAATGCTCCATCTTTCAGGAATTTATGTATGCAGTTTTAAAATGATTACACTTACAGAGGTAGTTCTTTTCCAAGTGTACAATCAATGGGATTGACAATGTCTCCCATTCACACACCAATGGCATCGCCATCGCCATCTTTGCCGACTTTTAGGGGCAATTTGGCGTTCTGTGTTTTGTACATTTTCAAACATCACACTGAAGCACCATTGTCACTGAATGAAACATTTATTTTAACAGTGGAGCTCCTCTTGATTGGTGGAGAGCACCCTTGTCAGCTCAGCGGTGACAGAAATCAGAGAGAGGGAAATCTCTAATGTGCGTACTTTGTGGGCCTAGCCCCTGAGGAGCAGCACTCAGCCTTTTTCAGTGTCCACTAGCAGTATTGCAATGATGGATCTCCCTGTTGCCCAGTAATGATTTTCCCCATAGGTCAATATTGTAAAAGAGACGCCTGTA
>NC_045748.1:255716-291702 GCF_008692095.1 Etheostoma spectabile | reverse complement strand
GCTGCCAGGACACCTCAAACTGCAAACAAGGTAAGCAAGAACTTTTCTAATTTTTCTATTTCTATTCTGAATTTTATAATTTTATTTACTTTCATCTAGCTAAGAAAAGCAATTCAAAAACCTGTGAAAGTGATGCATTCACTTACTGTTGTTCGTACTCAGGTGAATTTGAGTGGCTTATGATCACAATCAGTCACTGTGTAACTTGTTACTGAAATATTAAAATCAGCAAAGTAATTTGTGATCCCCAAAACTTATTCAGTAACAGACTCAGGAAGACTTTGACATGTGGCCAGGTGAAGGATTTAGATTTATTTATTTAAAAGGGACAACACACATTAATCAACATGAGCACAAAGTCTGACATGTAAATGTGCCAGATTTAGCCAAGCAGGCTAATTGTCATCTGCAGTCTCTATATTCATAAAATCAATCTGAATCAAGCAATATTCACACACAGATTTTGAAGTTGTGATGCCTGTCCCTTTCCTGTATTCATGTCCAACATAGTCAGAGGTCCCTGGATACACATTATTCCATCTATCCTCCATCCTTAAATATTCCACAGAAATCAGAGCAGTGACAAACCAGATGTTAGCTTGTACCAGTGATATGAAGCCCTTTGCCTCGAGGGTGAGAGACAGATTGACAGGGAGAGAGAAAGAGAGAGAGAAAGAAAGGTGACTCTTGGCAACGTGGTAACTTTCTTCTCTCCTGACTTTGTTGCTGACTGTGTTGACTTTCCTCTGTGTTTTAGGGTTTGTGCTGTGCGTTCTACGAGCTGGACTTCCCAGAAATGAGGCTCTCCAGCAGACCAGCTAGAGAGCGGAAATACCTCACACTTCGCATGGCTTATTTCGTGTGCTTTTATATTTCAGTCAGCGGTAAGGCATAGCCTGACTTTTGACGTGATTGTCCAAGTTGAAATGCCTTTTTCCTTTATATTCATAGCTCTCACAAGGGCTCCCTGTGTTCACAACGTAGTAGGGGTAGTAGTGGGAATACATTTGAAGTCAAGTAGTTATTTGCGTTATAAAAGCGCCTCATGAATATGAGCAGTCTTTCTTCTGGAGAGATCAGATAATGACTGCATGTGCTTGCCTGTGTACGACAGAAGAACGTTCAGTTCACTCAGTTCACTCAGGCTTTCCTCCTTTTCACCCTCTTCACATCTTACACACTAGTGTTGACCCTCAGAAGCCTGTCACCCAGAGGGAAACATAAGTAATGGTTGCTTTTTACTGTGGATCACTTCAATCTGAGTGTCTGTGTGTAAGCAAGATTCCAAACCGCAGACAGCAAAAATGCTAAGCTCAGAAGGGAACTGCTTTTCTGTTGTTGTTTTTTTTTGTTCGTCACCCATCTGTACTTTTCACAGCCTTGGTATAGAAATTAAGTGGGGCCTCACATTCTTGTCAAATATGTCACAATTGTTCAGTTGTTGGATATTCTCCTTCAGCATTTGTTCATTCATTTATTTAGTCATTATGAACCGTGGTTCCATAAGCTATCCTCCGATATAAATCCAGTATTGACAGTGTGACCTTTGGACCCCCGAGGCCTGGTACAGTGACCTGTGGAGGCAGAGCACTCGTCTCCTTACACAGACTCACACAACAGAGCTGTGCTGCTCTACAGCTGACTCCATCATTCATTCCCAGGTGTCCTTGTCTGGCTCCATTGGGCCGGGTGACATCATCGTCCCCCCCCCCACCCCCCACCCTTTCCTCTTCCCCTGCTGTCTCTAATGGAGGCCCGTAGCTGGGGAAGGGGCCTTGTGAATAATTTAGGAGCTCTGGTGCGCTTTTACAACCTGGCCTGCAAGGCTAGCCGGTGCATTTGCCCTAAATGCATTAGTATAATAGTCGAGGAGAAAACTAGCCCTTATTGACTGACATAATCAATACCTGTGCTTCTGTTTGCTGTTGAGTCCCTGGAGGTTGCTGTGTGTGTTTTTTTGTGTTAGTGTGTAGGATGAACTACCAAACTACCAAAAAACACTCATGAGAATGAGAAAAAAAGGAAGGAACCTCATATAATTACCTTTTGAGGAAAATTGATTTGTTCACAATTCTCTGCAAAATTTCACAGCTGAGGAATAATTGGAGCAATTTGATTCATTTCTTAATAATGCTAAGTGAGGAGCCGTCCCTAGGCCACCAATGAGCAACATCATTTCCTGTGGCACGGCAAAGAAACTCCACAGAGCCACACACAGTATGTGTCTGAAGTAAATTCGTTGTTGTTTTAGAGTGGACAGTGGCGTGACAAATGACGTGATTATCTAAGCCTTCTAGAGGGAGATGAGAGTCCTCGGCATAGTCAGAGGAGGAGGAGGAGGAGTTCATCTTCATCAGGTGAAAGCTGAAGGAAAAAAATGACTTTGTTCTAATTTACCAAAGTGCTTACTCAGCACTGTACTCAGAAATGTTAACCTTGTTTGTACTATGTCATACTTGATTTTGTGACAGGCAGACAGGACCAGTGTTATAGTGGAACTTTGTGTAATATACATACATTAAATGTATTTCCATTCAGTAATTACCTTAAAAAAACAGTTCAGTTTTCCATTTATGGACTCAGATTTCCTTTTCTCTTTAAATGATGATAAATTATGTTGTGAATAGTGCTGCAAAATCCATTCTTTTTATTAGTCTGTTGATTATTTTCCCGATTAATCGATTAGTCGTTTGGTCTATACAATGTCTGTAAAATGTCGATCAGTGTTTTCCAAAGTCCAAGATGGCATCATCAAATTTCTAGGAGGACTGAGGAAACTAGAACATGTTCACATTTAACAAGCTAGAATCAGAGAATTTCTACTTTTTTACATAATAAAATGACTCAAACCAATTAACGGATTAATGAAATAGTTGGTGATAAATTTTAACAGTTGAAAACTAATTGATTAATCGATTCATCTTTGCAGCTGTAGTTGTTAGATTGTTGGCCAGAGGATTTACGTTCCGGTATGTGTTTCTGTTGTTATGGGGATGAAAAGGTTACATTTTTTGGGGCTTTTGTATGAATGATGTTGTCGTAGTTGTGCGTTTTTTTTTCTTTATTACATTGGAGTCACAAAACTAAAACTAGCCTTCAGTTTTCTGAAAGATAAATCCGAGGGTAACTTTGAGAACCAAAGAAAGACATATTTTGTCCGTTGCACGACAGAAAATTGGTTGGTCCACCACAAAAATATCTCAACAACAATTTGACAAATTGCCATGACATTTTGACATTTATGATTCTTGGGGCGGCCATTAGCTCACCCAGTAAGAGCGTTTGCCCCATGTAGGCTGAGTCCTGCAGCGGTGCGGGTTATAATCCGACCTGCTGCTCTTTGTTGCATGTCATCCCCCCCTCACTGTCCTACCTTTCATGTCTATCCACTGTCTCTACACAATAAACAAAAATAATCCTCATAAAAGCAGAAGATATTTATGGTTCTTACTAACTTTGTTGATTCTCTGACTTCTCCTCCAGCGCCCCCATGAGGTTTGCATTTGTGTTTTTTTGGTGAAATGTCTCAACGACCCCAGGATGAATTGTACTAACTTTAGTCAATTCCTTTTTTATCTTGTGTCACCGAGTCAAATTTTGATTTGTCCAATACTTTGGTTTCTGACCAAATACCTGCAAAACTAACAACATTCCCATCAGCCTCAGCTGTAGAACTTTGTCATCAGGGCCAAATGGCAAATGAATTTGACTGCAGTAGATGTGACAGAAAGGCATAAACGTTGTGTTAATTGACTAGTGTGACTTCACCAGAAAACAGGAAATAAACAGAGGTCTGTGCACTGGCTGAATTAACACAACTTGTATGCCTTTCTGTACCATCTACTGCAGTCAGATTCACTGTGTTCACTTGGAAGGAATCACTGCACATGGCTAGGCACTGGTAATGAAATTTTGAGCATGTTTAGAGGCTTAAAACAAGTATAAAACTTCCCCTGTTTAAGCCTGTTGGGTGTCGCAGCCTCTGGGGCCTGTCAAAAAAGGTGTGTTTATGTAATGACAGATCATGTGACACTTAGATTGCACACAGGTGGACATCATTTCACTTATCATGTGACTTCTGAAGGTTATTGGTTGCACAAGAGCTTTTTATGGGCTTCATAATAAAGGGGGTGAATACATTGTTCTCATTCATCACATGAAATACAATAAAAAACATTGAACTAAAGGCTATAATGTAATCAAATAGGTAAAAATCCAAGGCACTGTAAGGGTGGAGTTAAAAAACCTGAGTACTAGTAGTAGTTCTGTTAACAGGCTTGGTAACAGACAGGCAGAATATTTTTGTATAATTTGGGTCTCAGAGATCCTCAGTTTAAGCTGTAGTAGTTTCTGTCCCCCCCATGAGATTCTAAGTAATGACAACAACACTGTTGTTGCATCCACAGGACACAAGCCTTCAGTGATTGTGCACGGCCCTCACCCCTCCTCCACGCAGTTGCTAGTAGTCAAGGATACACAAAGGTTTAAAAAAAAAAACATGATGGACTCTTTAGAGGGGTAAATTATCTTCACTTGAGCTTCTGCGCGCAAAATTCACTAGACAACACCATTTTGTACACATACTGAGATATCCAGAGAGAGTTGTATGGAGCTGATAGTCTTAATTAGCTTTGTTTCAATTCATTTGGCAATGACTTGAATCAAAAATTGTTGTGCACCATAGCTTTAAAGATGACTAGGTAAAATTCTGTGAGTGATTAAAATAAAAGGTAAAAAAAAAAAAGTTTAGATTTGTAAGCGCACCCATGAATTCAGGCCGGATAGGTTCCAATAAGAAGTGGTGGAGGTGCCAAGGTTTAGTGGCAAACGGTCTCTGTCAGTCTCTGGGTTGCATGCAGACACTGAAGGAGATGGCCAAGTGACCCCAGAGGTTGATTTACAATGTGTCAGCAGCAGCAGCAGCAGCAGCAGCAGTGTATCCCCTCCCCTCCTCCCAGCACACGGAGGATTTATCAAAGCTCCGTGGCGACGTGTGCCAGGCAGCCTGACTCACCACACAGGTCAGATTACAGCATACTATAGATACCAGGAGACGTCTCAGAAGGCCTACATCCCCTATCAAATTAAAGAACAAAATGGTGCTATTTACTTTTTGAGTGGGAAAAAAATCCAACATCCAATTTTGCCTTTCTGTGATGCTTTTTTTAGGACAAAAATGCATTGAAATATACATTCAAAATCAACGAAAAAAACTTGAAATACTACCTTATTACATGGCTAATAAACCAGTATAGCACTTGTCATCATAGCAGGTTTAATGTACTAACAAATCTCCAGTCATAGCACCAAGCACTAGATTCATGGGCCGTCTTGTTCTCCTTATTACTGATCTTGTAAATCAAAACACAAACACTGGCCAAGTTCCCTCGATGTAAAACAGTGATAAAACCTCTGATAGTTTCAGTGTGTGACAACATTAACTTAACAGCCCTTTAGTGGTTATTATTAGTTCAACGTCGTTGAACGACGATGATGTTGAACGAGTACTCCTAGCAGTGAATCCAAGGAAGGCTGCTGGCAAGAGGGTTCCTGGCAAGGTGCTCAGGGCGTGTGCTCACCAGCTCGCCCTCATCTTTGCTAGGATCTTCAACCTCTCCCTGGCCCAGGCACATCCCCCTGCCTAAAATCAGCCACTATCATCACGTGCCGAAGAAGTCTCCCATCACCAGCCAAATGATTACCGTCCTGTGGCCCTCACCCCGGTAATCATGAAGTGCTTCGAGAGACTTGTTCTCCAACAATCAAGGACACCTCCCCCAGATCTGGACCCTATCAGTTTGCCTACCGCACAAACAGATCCACGAGGATGCATCGCCGGCTCTCACTCTGCACTGAGCAATGGAGCAGCAGCAGAGCTACGTCCGGATGCTCTTTGTGGATTACAGTCCGCTTTACACAATCATCCGGACATTCACATCCAAACTAGTCACTCTAGGCCTCCCCCCTCACTTGTGCTGGTAAAGGACTTTCTCACCAATCGGCCGAGACGGTGGAGGGGCCCCCACCTCTCCTCACTGTAGTTGAGTACTGGCTCCACACAGGCTGCGTGCTGTGTTCCCCACAGGGCTGCGGGCTGAGCCCCTCCTGTACTGCTCTACACCCACGACTGCAGTCCGACCCACAACCACAACCTCATCGTCAAGACACCACAGTGGTCGGACTCATCTCAAAGGGAGACGAGGCAGCCTACAGAGAGGAAGTCCTGAACTGGCAGCTTGGTGTTCGGAGACACACTGTCTTGAACACCAAGAAAACCAAGGAGATCACTCGTCGACTTCAGGAAGAGCACCGACCTCCCCCTGTACATCAACGGCGAGTGTGTGGAGAGGGTCCACACCTTCCAGTTTCTTGGTGTCCTCATCTAGCTGACATCTCCTGGTCAGCCAACATACAGCGGTCATCAAGAAGGCCAGCAGCGACTACACTTCCTGAGGGTCCTCAGGAAGTACGACCTGGACTCCAACTTGCTGCTGACCTTCTACCGCTCATCCATCGAGAGCCTGCTGACCTACTGCATCACAGTATGGTCGGCAGCTGCACCGTGGCAGACAGGGAGAGGCTGCAGAGCGTTGCAAGGTCAGCACAGAAGTCACGGCTGCCCTCTCCCTCCCTGACGGACATCTACACCCCGCTGCCTCAGCAGAGCAGAGAACTCATAAGGACAGCTCCCACAGCTCTGATCTGATTGACCTGTGGCCCTCAGGAAGGCGCTACAGGTGCTCAGAGCACGGACCAACAGACTCAGAACAGTTTCTTCCCGAAGGCATAACCACCCTGACCTACATTTGCACTGACTCCACCCAGCCCCCTTGGCCGGACTGTCTTCTTCATTCCGTCCGACTGTGCAATATTATTGTTAAACGTTACTGTTATATAATACATAGGACACTGGAATCTGTGCAATTTCATTCACAGTGCAATATTTAATACATTAACCTTTCCATTACTGTGCAATATTTATTTACTTAACATTAGTACTTAATCATTTCATTCCATCACTGTGCAATATTATTTATTGAGTGTTAACACTTACCTATGTTATTCAAGCTGATTTATATAGTATACTGACAGTCACTACACTTTATCTTTGACTTTATATTTTTGATATTATACTGTATATTTATATTTTTGTCACTAACTAGACAGTCACTAACTTTATATCTTTGACTTTATATTTTTGATATTTATACTGTATATTCTTATATTTTTTTGTGTCAACACTGCAAAGGGATTGCTTTAATCTCGTTGCACAAGTACCGTGTACTTGTGTATAATGACAATAAAGGCATTCTATTCTATCTATTCTATTCTATTAAAGGTTATTGCACGGTGATGTCAGGTTAAAATACAGAGAACATTATAAGTACAAACTTGGTGCTTGGTGTATGATGAAATGTGAACATCAAGATGTACGTGACCACTGGTGAGGAGGTTAGCTATATGCATTTCTGAGCCAGATTACAACAGTTTAAAGAAAAGAAGACGCATTATTCCTATATGAGTCTGCCAGGTTAAAAGATCAAAGAAATAGTTGGTTTTAAGACTTGTCATTTCTGAAAGTGAGTCTATGTCATCCACGCTTGCTTTTTAATATAATATTTTTGGCATCCTTTATTATGACAGGACAGCTTAGAAATGAAAGGAGAGCGATAAGGGAACGACATGCAGCAAAGGGCCTCAGGTCAGAATCATACCTGCGGCCGCTGCCTCGATGTCTGAGCCTCTGTATGTTGACGTGTACTCTACCAGGTGAGCTGCCCAGGCGCCCAATGCTACCATTCCTAATCCCGCCTACAAAGCTCTGATTGGTTTATTGTTTCTCTAATCGGTCTGGTATCAAGCGCACGTTCAACCTCAAAATGTTTTGCACCTTTTTGTTATGGTTTCCAGGTGGAACAACGCATTTCCTTGGAACGGTGCGAACGGGCTTTGAGGTAGTAGTGCGTTCCATTTACCTCAGGAGTCGGAAGTCTACGCCCAAGTTAATGGCGTTATAATAAAACAAGTCGGATTTCACAATGGGGTTAGCTCCATGCAGGTTAGCCATTGTTAGCAATACCAATTGATAACGCATTGTTTTTTTTGTGCATATGCATAGCGTAACAACATATCCACGATTAGAGGTTGAACAGGACTGTGTTTAAGACTAATTAAATGCTACACAAATAAGAGAGGACTGTTAATAAAATGTATATTATTACAGCTTTCACTGCTGTTGACCCACGGGGCAGCCATGATGGATTACGATGTCGGCTTACTCGGGGTACTGTGTGGCTCTCTGAGGGGGCGTGATTCCGACTCACAAATCGGACATTCGGATTTCCGAGTACAAATGGATTGCATCATGAGTTTTCTTTCATTTGGTGGGTAATGTTAACCAATCAGCAGCGACGTGTATGCAAACTCATGTTAATAAAAAGGCACAAACAGCAGGGTGTTCACTGCACCCCTTTTTTTAGTTTAAATAAAAGTTTTGCTTTTTTTTGTCGGGGTTGAACGTGCCCCTGCCTACAAAATGCTCTCATCAAATCAGATATGGGTTATACTGATGCATTATTTGGTGCAGAAACACTCTTCAACAAGTTCCAAATGCGACTGTCAAAGCTACTCCTGCCTTTGAAAGCATTCCATTGGCTGATTTCTTCCTGTTAGAAAGTCTGGCACCTTCAAATTGTTGGACCAAACTTAGTTATCCCCAGAAGTTGCCTAGTGAAGGCTAGTGGAAAACTCTCATCTGGGGAGTTGAACAACCAACAGCGTTTCCCTGCAACCACACTCTACTCTGAACTGGTCCAGTGGAGCTGCAAAGTTGCCAAAAAAACAAGATAATCAAATTATTTTTGTCTCACCAAAACAACATCCCTTGACAAAGCATGCATGTTATAAAAGTTTGGGTTTCAAAATTTTCTGTTATTCTGCACATTTACTACTTCTTGTTCATATTGTTTATGCTGAAAAAGCGCATGTATTATAAAATATACTACAACACTGCATTCTTATTTACGTTTCCAGTGATCTGCGCACGTTGTGAAACGACATTTTAAAAACGTGGTTAACGTTGTGAATTAAATCAAAACTACTTTGTTAGGTTCAGAGGTTGATGCATAGACTGCCAACGTGAAGTCCAAACATCTGGCTCCCTCCCTAGTGGCTGGCTGCAGTATGGGTCATAAATCACGGCCCGCGAAAACAAAAAAATCGAAGTACACGTCACATTGTTTTATTCCCCAAGGATGGTTTATATTTTATTTTAGCTTGTGCTGATCATGATGATGTTTGCTGTGTGTTTTCTGATGCTATAAAAACAAGGTGAAACATTATAATTGACAGCTGTGATTGACTCACGATTGGTTGGAGGGTGTGTGGGCGGGCCTTCAATACTGCGGCTAAACTGCCCAATCACTACAGTGGAAACTCTGGTTTCAAAATTACAAGATCCGGGATATTTTGGCTTGACTTTTTCACAGTCAGAGTGGGGACGTGTCCATCTTTCAGTCCATCTTTACATACACTCTTTGTCAAAAAAACACTTTTTGGTAGAAAAAGATAATGGTTCAGGTTAAAGTGTTATGTCGGTTTGTCCCACGCATTTATCTCGACATCGTCCGTGCGCGGACATCACTTATTTGTGAAACATCAAAGACAAATGTAATCTCGAAAGAAAAATTTGTTTTATGAAAATGTAAATGTTAGGAGACAGGACTGGACAATACACATATTGGAATACGTAGAAAATAACATTACTTTTACACTACATAGTCATGTATGTCAATATGTTTAATATGTTTTGACATCAGCATTCAAATGTTGAATGTAATATGACTTCTGATGTCCTTCAAAAGTACTCTTCCAATGCAGTGTCTTTGGAAAAGAAACACGCTGCTCTCCTGTCTGCCACTTTTAAACAAATATGTACGTGTAACCGTGATCGTGAGGAGAAGATGACTTCCTGCTCGCTGCTTAAGCCGTAGCCTACATGGAGAGTTTAAGCTTGTCTGGAGAAAATCCCATTCACACCTGGCTCAAACGCTCCACTGTTCACGCCACAATGGGAGTCTTTCTTTCCTTCATATGACACTGAGCGTCCGAGGTCAACAAAGTTCAGAAAGCACATGATTTTTTTATTTGAAAATCTATAAATTGTGAAAATGAATGCCCCTCTGTTCATTTGTGCTTCACTCTGCTCTCAAGCCCAGAGGCCTCATTCTGCTTGCCAGCTGCCAACCTATTAGCACCCCACAGAAACCCTAACAGTGCTGCCATGGGCCGGCTGTTTGTTTGACTTTGTCATATTGAATTGGGACACGCAGACTTGGTGGATGGGAGGTGAGAATGAGCATTGACTCCTTTTGAAGGGTGCACTTGTTAAATCTCGGGCCATCTTGGCCGATGTTTAGACTGGGAACAAGTTCCAAACTTTTGACACTGGTCTTGGAGGATCCACTTGTGGGTGAGATGTGTATTGCTGAAATACTCAGAGGTCTGAAGCCAAGCTTTGCATTCTTTCTGGACCTCAGTGCTGACTTGCAAATTCCTTTGATGGAAAGAGCTTGAATACACATTGAGAAGGACAGAAGCTTCTAAGTTATGAGGAGGCTGAAATGTCCATCAATACATGAACGTGGCAGAATGTTTGTAAATGTCACTGGAGATCTTGTAAGGCCATCAGGTCTTTGTGATTGAACATTGTTATTTAAGTAGTCGGGTCCCCCCACATATTTATCATTCCATTTTAGTGGTATCTAGCCGTGCAGATAGGTTTGGTTTTATTTGCATACCATACATAGGGATTTGGATATCTGCCTCTGCTGATACTACCAAACCAATTTAATGGAAGTGAATGGTAAAAACAGTCCAGTTTTACTGAACTACCGTACTTTCTGCTAAAGGCATAGCCTGACTAGAAGTGACTGAACATTGGAGGCAGACTCTCACCACTTTGACTGAGAATGAGTTATAGTCATTGACCAGGAGTCAGTGGAAAAAGATAGTAAATAGTAAATGGACTTGGATTTTATTAGCACCTTTCTTGTCTTCCAACCACTCAAAGCACTTTACTTCAAGCCACATTCCAGTCCACACTGCAAGCCATGCAATGTGTCAATCTGCTCATCAGGATTTAATCTAATCTAATCATCAACATGCACATTTACACTCCGATCTCGAGAGCAATTTGGGGTTCAGTATCTTGCCGAGGGACACACAACATGCAGACTGGAGGACCCAGGGGACAAACCTTTCCACTTCCGATAAGGGGATGGCCCACTCTACCTCCTGAGTCACAGCCACCCAAATTAAAGATAACACACAGATTAAGACATTCACATGCGACCCCAGAAACCATCTTTGAATAGATACAGATTTTTGGGTACCATACATGGTTGTGTAAAATGAAGTGCCAATCCATCCTGTACCGTCACCAGTATGCTTTCTGTTATAGAGTGGATTGGTAGTCTCCAAACCTGCCACTACATTTACAGTGTGAATTTCCATACAGGTTCACTCAGATCCTATGATTTTAATTTGATTTAATTCATTTAATTGCATTAAGAACTCCTTACACAGGAAAATACATCCAATACAATTGAGGATAAAAACCCGATAAAGTCCAGGACTCCATTCTGGTCCTCAACAAAAGATCAAAGCCAGGACCCAAACCTGAATCGGGTCAGGTAGGGTTCTGTTGTATTGCAGTAAGTCTTGGGTCTGTACGTTCATATGTCTAATACCGGAGTGGATCCCAGCGGACTCTCTATCAGCTGTGATCATTGGCATCCCAGAACTAAAGTGTTTTCTGAGGCAGACATGTAAACTGCGAAGTGGATCTCAGAGGCTGTTCTTTAACCCTGCACATAATATCAAAACGATTTGCACAAGATATCAAAAGGGTTGAGTGATTATTTTTTGTGTGATTTGTATGAAACAAGCCTTTAAGCATTTTAAGGTTACTGAACAGGAGCCAGAGCGTTCAATTATCAGGCTCCTCTCCTGTGGAACCAGGTTCCAGTTTGGGTTCGGGAGGCAGACACCGTCTCCACATTTAAGAGTAGGCTTAAGACTTTCCTCTTTGATAAAGCTTATTGTTAGGGCATAAAATTGAATATTGTTAGGGAGTGAGGAGTCGCAGCGTCCGCCTAACCCGGCCCACCTGCTTCTCGTCATAGTTGTCAGATTTATCTATCATATAATCAAGCATATAATAAAACTAAAGGGAGACTTGGCATACAGCCCGATCCGGTTGGGGAGACTTCTAGCCCGACCAGGCTCCTCTCTTTACCCTGTCTCTCTTGGTTTTGCTGTAATAGTTTTAGACATCCTTTGATACACTGAGCTCCTCACTCCTCTATCTTCCTATCTTTTCATTTATGTGCATCCATGTCCCATAAATGTGTGTTACTAACCTAGCTCTGGGGAGTCATTCCCCGGAGTCCTTATGTTCTTTTTTCCCCAGCATGTTCCCTCGGATCAGGGATGCTCCAAAATCAGGGTAGCAGCTGTTGCCATGGTCCCGCTACATGTTCTGCGATGCCATGTTCATCTGCTACACTCTGCGGTGCCCAGCTACATCCTGCTACGTCCTGCTGTGCCTTGTAATGCCGCACAGTGCCCTGCTATGCCATGAACTACTACAAAGAACTGCTACAAACTACTATTTTTTCTATTTTTGTTTTTTCTACTAACCCCGACCGGTCGTCAGACACCGCCTACCAAGAGCCTGGGTCTGTCCGAGGTTTCTGCTTTTTTCCTCGCCACTGTCGCACTGTTGCTTGCTCTGAGGAAACTACTAGAACTGTTGGGCCTTGTAAATTCTGGAGTGTGGTCTAGACCTACTCTATCTGTAAAGTGTCCTGAATAACTCTTGTTATGAATGTGATACTATAAATAAAATTGAATTGAAATTGAATTGAATTGAATTTCAGTGTTCAGTTGTTGAGTTGAGCCTAACTGCACACTATGTTCAATTTTCCATCCTAATAAATGTCACACAGCTGAATCTTTGTCAGAAAGGCCAAATAGTGTTCCAGGCAGCTGCAAGTGTATAGTTTGAAGCCCCGCACAGGAGGAATCTGTCTTGTAAACCGATATTGCTGCCCAGTCATGACCTCAGCCTCCGAGTATGAATTTTCAGTTTATCCGTGGGTTTAAAAGCCCGGCTTTCCTGGATAACTGAGGCTAATTTTCATGTGTCTCTGTGGAAAACAACAGACGGATAAAAGGCAATGTGCTCTTGAGGTGTCAGCATTACCCCTCAGTACTTACACATAGTATATTTATGTATGTATAGTATACAACTGTCAGACAGATAGATGCCCAGTGCTCGGTGTTGCACTGCAAATTATTTGGTTCTTACCAAGATTTTTTTTTAAATTAGATTTTGAAGTGTTACATAATCTTGTTTTAAGAGTGAATTTCTTATTTTAAGTGTCCCCTTTACACTATAATCCTAGCAAGCAATCAAGCAAGCTTGTCAAATGCAATTATCTTGTTGCATGGACAGCTAATTTCACTTGTTTTGAGTACCTTTTCCCTCAGATTTAGTGTTTTTATCTTGATTTTAGACACCTCTTTTTAGCAGTATGTTTGTATTACATGACTTTTGAAACCATCAAAGCATGGTTTGGCTGTGTTTCTACCTCACAAGTCAGTGAAAGCACTTCTGATCTTTTATGTGGAACTTACTCCTCAGGTTTCACTGAATGAACTCTGTGCATAAACTACAATAAACCCAAATAGAGTTATTCCCCTTTCGTTTTTTAATGATTACTTTTCCTTGTCTTTCTTCACACTTTCTGTCCCTTTTTCATTGACTATATGTTTTAGATTATTCTTTTCATGTTATGTATTGTTGAATAATTGTAGGGAACCCAACATGCAAAGCTTGAGAGTCTTCTGGGTTTCCTTTGCATGTCTTTTAAACATATTGTTTTTTTTGTACTAATGATATCTGGTCTCAACCTATAATCCAACAGATGCATTCATGCTGTTATCTAGCAAGCCTTTATAAGTGATGGCCTTATGATCCAGATGATGTAAACAGTGACTGGTGTCATATAGATGGCAGGTGGTCTTGTACAGCAAAGCTCTCCAGGCGTCCCCCTGGGAGCAGTAAGATTTAGGGGGGTCTGGTGCCCACAGGGTCTCAGCTGTGAATGGGTTTAAGTGATAATAGCTCCCACTCTGCTCCGTCCTTTAGCTTTAAATACGTGCAACTTCTTGTAATGTAATTGAAGTTGCAAGGAGCCGTTGCATCTGCAGCTTACGCAACACCTACATGTCTTATCTATGTCACAGACCAAGTCCCGACACTCATCTGAATGGGCTGGCAATTGATTAGACACATTTCCTGATATGGTGAATTGTCTGGAAATTAAACTGCGGAAAAAAAGTCAAAATGTTTTGCCAAGCCAGGAAACTAAACTGAAAAGAAGCGGCACTTAATTTAATGACAAACATTCAACTCCAGTTACTGTAAAGTTGCCCTGCTCAAAGGTCTTTTTCCACAAGACATTGACATAGTACAAAATGGATAGTTGAATTATATTTAGCTCCTTTAATCCCAGGGACATGGTATTGTGCATGCTGGCTCATTGAAGCAGAAGCCATTGTTATAGTAACACTTGTGTTTTACCTAACATTACAAGTCAGAATGGTCTGCCATGGTCTAAGAAAGGCCTTGGCCGGTTAGATCTTTGTTGAATTTGGAACCCATGGATGGAGCTAGAGGTGGTTTCTGGGGCTCCAGGGACATGTTCTCAAAATTTCACCTTTGTGTCCTTTTCCCCCTCAGTCTCTGACCGGAACAGCAAATAAATGGGGCAGAGGTTCTGAGGAAATATTGCCATCTATAGGTCTGCCCCAACACTGTCATGGGTAATGTTTTTACTACTACGCTATTCACTGAACAAATCTTAAGGAATGCAACAAACATTTATAGTCTGATTTGTTTAGACCATAATTTTGAGACATGCAGTGTTTTCTAACACCCCAAATGTCTTTTGTCCACTAGAAAAACTAGAAAATTTAAATTAGTTTAATTAATTTAAGTTGACAATAGATTTCTTTGCAGCTCTAAATCTAAAAATAAAGTTTGTGGGCCGATAGAGGCATAGTATTAAAGTTACTTGGCATTTTAGATTTGTAAGATCAGTCCATAATAAGGGATTGATTCAAAAGCAAATAGTCAGCTATTCAGTCTGTGGACTCTACCCGCAGTAGAAGAACAAGTTTCAATATTTACCAAATTCCCACACTGCTTATTATGTAGCAGACCGTTTTAGAAAGATAGCTAAAGTAGCAATTTATGTAAACCGATACATACTGTAGGACATAATACGTAATGATACTGATGACCGAACATTTGGGGATGTTGGCACATCAAGGTCTTCCTCCATTTGGTTACTAGATCAGTGTGGCAAAGGCATGTATTAACCATACGACTAAATGTTAAACACAAGGGAAAGACTTTCCTTCTTTGAAGCAGGCAGCAATCTAGCACCATGAAAATGACCAATTACTTTGAGTAATCTCTGCTCAAGAGAGAACTGGGAAAGCAACTTTAAGCTTAGAGCAACCTCTACTGGTGAACATTCAAAACAAGTGAGCAAATTTCTGGTCAGAACCATTTAATTAGATGCTTTAAAAACAAGACATTTAAGACAAAGTAAAAGTTATGTATCGCTGTACATTTTACACATTGTAAAAAACTACACCCCTATGGCCCCTTCTTATTTTAAAGCATGCCATAAGTTTTAAATTTGCAGCAGTTACATAAAGCTATTAGAATAACTTGTGTAGGGATATCAATTTGTGACTTCCTCTAACAGTTGGCAGATATGTAAAAAATTTAGATCTGGGTTTAAATAGCAGTCTTATTTTAGTCACCTGAAGTGGAAAATAACGTGACAGTTGAGGCATAGTCCATTTTAATTTGCATGCAGGATATTAAAATATTGATATAGTGACCGTCAAAATTTCAGCCATCAGTAAGTAGTGCATTAACTGCTGTAAGCTTGGAAATAGTGAAGGGTTGCATTAGAGGGGAAATAATTGGCTGACTGAATCTCGTGGAGTCAATAAGGTGACAAGAGTCCAAGACTGCCATTTTGTGTGGGCTAAGGTCTGGAGGGCCAACTTGCAAATAAAAAAGAAAATTTAAAAAGAGACACTTTTAGCATACTTTGAAGTCTGTAAAAGTAAACCCTATTTTCAGTTTGTTAACATGCAAACCACATTGTCCTTGGTATGCAGCAGCTCCTTCAATCACATTAAGTTACAACTGTACAAATCAGCACATGGTGCTGAAACATTTCCTCACTAAACGGGCTGCTTTGCAAGTTCCTTCACCACTGAAGACTTTAGCTGTGAGATGGTGGCAATTCTCATCTGCTTTGAAGTGGAATATTTGCCTTTGATTGCCTGCACATTAGAGAAAGACTGAGTTAGAGAAAAAAAAAAAAAAGATACAGACCTAGATTACACATCCACATGTATGCACTGACGCTTCCGGTTGAAGAGTTCAGGGAAGTCATAACTCACCAAGTGCTTGGTCTGCCCATCGTTCACCTTCACAACATTCTTGGCAATGTGTGCCATCACAGGAAACAAACTCTCTGCAGTGTAGTCCATGTAGTGCTGCAGTGTCACATCCTGACAAGAGAGATTACAGTTAAACACTTTCTAATTACAGCACTAAACTAGCCTTTTATCCTTACAATGCAAATCCCTTGTTTTAATAAATTTAGTCAAATGAGTCCAGATTAGATACCTATGACATCTTCAAACAAAGAGCATCATTTAAAAAAAAAGTTGCTCAAAAATGCAAATGTCAAAGTTTAACCATAACTAAGATTTAGAATGTTAACCCTTTAAAATTCCAGTTTCAAATATTGCTGTACAAGGCTACTAATTGTAGTTTCAGTCTGATAGGTAAATTGGCAACAACCTTCATGATGCATTGTGCCAACACTCTTACATCAACCCTAGCAGACCCAGAGAAGGATGGCACATCTGGTGGAAAACAGTAAAAACTACACCTGGGGTGCCCCTGATTAGCCGTTTTGGGATCTCAAAATAATATCCATCTATGCCATTAGCATTACCAAGGTGCACAAAGGTTAGGTATCTCACCTGACATTTTATCAAGTTTAAGGGGATCTTTTACTAAGTCTTAGTGTTTAGGTTCTATGCAGCCTCAGACCCATTTATTCAAAGGTAGGCTTTAAGCTAATAGCTTTTGGGGGGGGGACGATCTTGAGTAGACCAGGTAACCAGAAGTTACTTACCCATTCACCAGCATCCAAGATCTTGAGGGTGAGAGCCAACGCAGCGCTCGCTACCATGGAAGGTGGGAAGTGAACCATGTCATAGTCAATCATGGTAAGCTCCAGGAGGTATTTTGCGAGGGTGTGTTGCTCAGCAGTTACCTGATGGGACACAAGTGGGGGTTAGACATTAGTAGCAGGTCAGTTGATCACGAAATGTTCAGTTCGTCTAGTTTAAGAAGCAGCTACAAACTTCATAAATCTTTGAGGCCCTTCTGAGAAACTGCAGGGGAAGAGGGCGGCCTAGTTGGAACTTGAGGGTCCGAAGAATGGTCATCTCCATGTCCCTGATCTGGGCAGTGGTGTAGGCCTTGTCTGTCACATAGGCAAAGTCTGAGATCTCTGGGGGATACATCTCCTCGTATTTGGAAGCAAGGAACATGGCAGTCACGCCGACCAGCTGCAGCTGCTTCTTGGGAACTGGGTGATCCTGTTAGGTGCAATTCACATTTTAAAAACTAGGGTGGCATGTCAGTAGAAGGCTGGGATTTTTAAACTATAATAAACGGTTTTATGCAGAGGTGTAACGATACGGTAACTCACCTGAAGAAAGCGGTCAATGATTCCCACAGTCATGTACATAGTCTCCTGCAGCAGACGAAACTTTAGGCTCACTTGCACAAGCCAGTCAATGAGAATGGCCCGCATGTTACCAGTCACCTCCTGACCTTGCAGATAAGTGGGCCTGACGTTCTGCTCAACCTGAGGAGACCGGAAACTAGTTTAACCCAGAAGTGCATGTGTGGGGCAGGGGCTAACAAATATATTTAGCATTTAGAATTGTTTTGCTTGCCTCAAGCAGTCTGAGGTACTTGTAGATGTCTTTCACGTAGTCACTGCAGAGCATGGGGTTGTCATAGTCATCTGCATCCACATCCCGGACAGCAGTGTGGAGCATGACATCAGAGAAAGCCTGACAGAGGTCAGCAGGAGCACAGCCAGAAGTCTCCATTGGAGTGGGGGATGCTGGTTCAGGGAGAACCTGAACATTGGAAAACATAATTTGAGTTGAAACCAATGCACCACCCCCGGGAGTCATTTGTCTGTTTCATAACTCACCTCAGGTTTAACAGGAACAACATTTTCTTGTTGTACAACTGCTTTGACGACTTTGGTGGTCTTGATCTTTTTAGTAGGCTCTGCCTTGCTATTCTGAAATAGAAAATCAAATATTGGTTCTAAATAGTAAACCTTTGAATTCCACTAAAATGTGGATACTCATGTTTTTAAAAAGATGGCACACTAAGACCACAAACTGAGCACTTAGAAATGTAAAGAGCATTTGGCCATTTTTTCCAAAAAGGGTAAAAATGATAATGCATGCACAGTACTTAATGTAAGAACTTGCATTTGAAGGCAACGTTAACGGCACATTTCCAAATGGTTAACATCCTTTTGCTCTTACGTTATATTTATCGTTCGGCCTTATTTAGGCACAGCTGATACTCATTTTGCATATAACCTTTAAACGTTAAAGCCTACAGACATGAAAATGCCCAAAATGATACATTGTAAGGAAGTCACATTCTTACCTTTTTCTGTAACGTGACTTCTTTGTTAACGGCGAGATTTCCGATTTCGCCCAGCGCAGCGCGAGGCTTCGTGGGACCAGCGACCGAGCAGGCCTTACCACCGAGGTCAGCCTTAGTAGAAGCCAAGCGGTTCTGCAGTGAACAAAAAATAACATTCATACATTCAGCGTGAAAATACATTGCACGTTATAAGCAATAATTGGTTGCTCAGCTTTTAAAGTTATTCGAATTCCTATTATGGAAAGGCTGCACGAGCAGCCCCCACAGCAACGCACGAGGGCTTTTAACAGTAATTTCAATACTGTATTTATAAATTAAATAAAGACACATTAAAACACATTTCCAGCCATAGGCAAAAAAATCAGAAATAAAAGGCAATAAAGTACATACTCTGGTCACTCGAAGAGCCATTTCGAAATATGCGTTGCTTCAACACAAACCACGGACAATCGTAACAGAGAACAACGCAGTGTAGTTTTTTGGGTTCGGCGTCCTGGTTTAAATCCTCGTTCGCTACAAGCTGATTCGCTGTTTCCGGAATTTGCCGAGCATCTGATTGGTTGAGCGCATCTGTTTCAAATGCGCTCCCCGGACAACAACTGGTCACATGATCTACATCTTTTGTTTCCTTCCTTTTCCTGTTACGTCTTGCTGGTCTTGCATATTATTTTTCATACTTTCTTGATTTTACATAGTTTTTAAATTGCCACACTCTAAGAAATTCACGAACAGGTTTACGCTCCCAAAAAACAACAACAAATAACTGGGCTGACTTACTGTAAAAAAAATAAATAAAAAATAAGAGGAAAGTTGACGTAGTTTTTTACTCGGACCCATGAACTGGGTCAAACCAAGGTGATTAATTCCCCCTGCCCCCGAACACAAACCATAGTGTTCAATTGACACAAACACTTTAGA
The DNA here is from genome assembly GCF_008692095.1 of Etheostoma spectabile. Lineage (NCBI taxonomy): Eukaryota > Metazoa > Chordata > Actinopteri > Perciformes > Percidae > Etheostoma > Etheostoma spectabile. Next base: position 271,910 of record NC_045748.1, on the reverse strand, counting down.
CATCAATGCCCCGTGCAATCCTATTTTGTATATTAAATGTTTTTCTGACTGAAATGTATATCCTACCAGGGCACCCAAAATGTTCCCAAAACAGAGCAAAATATATCTTTAAATTGCTATTCCAATAGCACTTCGCAGCTATATATTTGTGTTCAGGGAATCAATGTGGAACCCCTTAACCACGTAACTCAAAATGATAAAACTATAACCTCTTTATCAAATCAATGTCCGTGCTTTGATAGTTTTATGTATTTTCTTTGAGTTTTGTGTAGTTCTATATGCTATTTCTGCTCTGTAGCATTAGTCCATGCTAAATACTTATTATTATTATTGTTTTATTTACGTTAAAGAAAAAGAAAAAATGTTATTTTCATGTAGGCTACTACAAATTGACAGTATCAACAGACAGGCCACTCAAAATTAAAATTAACAAACCAAAAAAAAGATGATCAGGACATCCCTGCTTTTAAAATACTGAGAGAAGCTTGAGAGTAGAAGGAATACTGAGAGAAGGGATCAGGGGTCCCCTGATTCCTTGTAAAGCTGCAAAGATTAATCGATTAATCAACTAGTTGTTAACTATTACATTAACTTACAACCAATATAACCGATTAATCGGTTTGAGTTCTTTCATATAAAAAAATGTAAAATGCTCTGACTCTAGCTTCTTAAATGTGAATATTTTCTAGTTTCTTCACTCCTCTACCACAGTAAACTGAATATCTGAGTTGTGGACAATATGAGGACATCGTTTTTATTTTAGGGATACACTGTCGACATTTTTCGCAATTTTCATTGACATTTTATATAACAATAATAAGAAAATAATCAACAGATTAATTAACTGTGACAATTGACATTGCAGCTCTTGGGCCCCTGAACCTGTGCCATGCCTATTTAGTAATCCATCCAGATATGATGGACCCATACTCTGAGGAGGTTCTGAGGAGGTTCATTTCACTAACCAGTCCATGGAGTGATACAGTTGACAAGAAACAGGCAACAATACAGTGCAGAGTACAGTGCTAGAATAGTGGACTTTAATATCAGTCCAAAGGAACGTACAAAAGTCTACGGGGGAAGCTAAAGTTTACGAGGAGCATTAGAAGGCAACACAAGCGTGTTTTCTTGGATCTGAAGACTGTGTAGACGAGACCATTCCTGATTACATGAACATTTATTTTTAACTAAGCAACATCGAGGTCGAAGCTACGGTTTGTTTACTTGGTGGAAGAGAACAAGCAGGTTTATTGTCTTGTTTACTGCCTGAAATATTTTGTGGCCCTGACTTCCAATCAGAGGATCACAGTTTCCGTGACGTCCACCGGAAAACAGAGGACGCAAACGCAGCACGTAAAACAAAACAGATGATGCCCACACAAATCGGCGACAGAGGACGTCAAGTCGTCGAAAGTAGCCACCAGTGCTCCCAGGCGGAGTGGAGTCATATTTGTAAAAGACTGAAAATTACGAACAGCGACTCACCTAGACGGCCCTAGTTAGTTAGCTCCAATATCAACTCAGTTAACGTTATTCCGTCAATCCAAAAAACGTTTCAAGAAAAACCGACGTTTCTCAGATTAAAGGTAAGTTAATTGGTGAAACCATGACCAGCTAGCATACGGGCATGTTTGGGAAGTTTCTGAAGTGAACAGTAAAAGACTAATAAAGTCACATTTTAAATTGTAGTTAACGTTATCCTAAGTGATTAATGAAAGCCTTGACGTTGACAAAAGTTGAACTAGGCTAGCGAGGATTAAATACGTTTGGTTAACACGTGTCGCTGAAAACTTTTCTCAAACTGCGAGGTTGGAAATGAGCTAGCTACAGCTTTAGCATTTTATAGCAGCTAACGTTAGCTTCTAACTTTAACCATTAACAATATAACAGTATTATCATCGATCTCTCTTGTTTGTATTTTACGACACCGACCTGTCACGAACTTAAAATAAAGACGGCCTATATTTAGCTCGGCCAGGAACACCAGATAAACAGCTAAAGTTATCAGTATTGGATCTTGGTGGCCAACGTTACATCAAGGTTTGACGATTATTTGATTTCCCTCCGTAAGAGTTTTGACACATGTACGTATTTTCTATGATAACACTCGTATGGGCGCATTGTTATAGATATGTTATTGTAAACATGTTTGTTGTGGGAACATAAACAAAGAACCTACAAAGCCAAGAAAACAACCGTGCTAACAGTTTTAAGATTTAGCTAACAACTAGCCTGCTAACATTAGCAAGATCACGAGAATCTGCTCACACTGTTGTTGTGGCTAACCCTCGTTAGCATATGAGACATTGAATTAAACCACATAGAAATAAACTGCGATTTGGTCGCCCGTCTTTTAACTAGAAATGTGTTTTATTCGATTCAGAGGTGATGATGTTCGCCCTGCCAGGTGCCATGTAGCATTGTTTTTTATATAAAGACATTAGCAGCAGCCATTAGCTTGCTAGCATGACTCAGTGGATTTGTTACGTTAGAAGTGACACGGCTGTGGCCCAGTGTGTCACAAAGCAACCGAAGACTGCCCGACATAAATGGTATGATTGCTTAAACCAATACATTGCTTAACTCTAAGTAAGGATGAGGTTACTGAGCCAAGGGCGAGTTTGACCTTAGCATATTGCTAATACCACTAATGTTACATCTTGGGGGTCAGTGAGGGATTTTGGCTTTTGTCTCACTCTGTGGTAAACGTGCTCGACTCTTTATGCGATCTACAGGTGTTGTGCCGAATATTGTAATCCTTTCAGAATCTGTGTAGGATTTGGCAATACCTATTTTCGTAATGTGTTTTCTCCCTTGGGTTAGAGAGCTGATATTATCTTTGATGGGGAAACTTACTCTGTCGAGGATACACATTATGGCATGATACCAGCTGTTTACAGGGCTCTAGAGGTTGTCTATAAATAGATGTGCTTACAGTCGTACAGTATTGAGGTAGCTTGAGAGTGTCCACCTCTTAGATCACATTGCACTCCCGTGACAGTGGAAAGCCATCATGCACAGGTCCATGTGAGGCTGTAGCTGCATTGGACACTGCACACAGCCAGTGTCACACACACGGGAAGGTGCAGATGGCAGCAGCGTATGCGCTGCTGATGGAGAGAAGGAGGCCTCAGATGTATTTCCCCAAAACCTCAACTAACTTTTCTGGTTACCCCATGTTTTACCAATGATCATAAACAGCCTTCCCTTCAAGTGCCATTCTAACAACTTCCTTTAATGTAATTATGAGGCTGTTTGTTATATTTACTTGAGTAACTTGAGGGCTTGAGAAGAGGGGACATCTACCCTATGTTTAACTTTAAGAAAGCCCTAACTATGTAAAAATTAGCTCAACTTTCTGTTTTTAGACCTACAAATGTTTAAAGGTGTGATACACAACCCTACATATCCTTGCTTAATTAACATGATTATCAGGTTTTGATTTTTTTTCTTCCTTTGACTACTAAAGAAAATGGCATCTGTCTCTTGCACAGTGTTGTTTGATGACAGTGTGCAAATTAAAATACAATGATACATTAAGTAGTTTAGCAGCTAAACAAGCCAAAGGCTGTGTCTCATTCTGCATACTTCTGCCAGTACACGGCTAATGTGCACCAGTGCTCTGGAGGAAGCTGAAATCTGTTGAGTCCATACAAAACCCTGAGATGGGAGAAAACTTGCTCTGGTTTGTTGGCATTTCTTTAAACTAGTCATAATCAACTTGACAGGCGCTAAGTGAGGACGCAATGACAATGCCTCTGCAAAATAGCCTCAGGAAAGAACAAGCTAGCTGTCTGGATTTACCCTGCAGAGATCTGAGGAGCAGTTAAAGCGTAACTCTCGGCAAATTGCAACCTAGGGACTTTTTGTGAATGCACCTGAGTCAAACTTTTGATTAAACGAATAACTAGGACGGAAATGCCACTTTTAAGACTTAACATATATTATCATTTTAGGTCAAATATCCTTTTTAAATGGGAGGGTTAGGGGCACTCTTACGATATCATCTAATTAGTATTTTTAAAACACTAAGAAGGCTCGACACAACATGAAACTTTGCTCCAAGTCTCACTAGGGGCTCTACACATGACCTTAGCATTGAACATTGTTTGTGAACACAGAGTTTACTAAAGGTTTTGAAAGACTCTCTTTAGCTTCTAGCCGGTCAAAAAGTGTAGATCTCCGAAAGCGAAAGAACGGAGTCCATTGGAGGAAATGTCATTCTTATATGAGGCTCCTTTTTCTACTACAGGGTCAATATGGACGGCGACCTGAAACACCAACCGCTACATTAAGTTGTGAAAATCTCTCTTTTTACCCACTTTAACTCTGTGTAAACAATGTTCTTAATGATGATTTCATGTGTAGAGCCCCTGGTGATACTTGGAGCAAAGTTTCATGTTGTTGCCTTCTTAGTGTTCTAAAAATAGTGATTTAAATGCTATCGTAGGAGTGCCACTAGCACTCCGATTCAAAAGGCCATTTGACAAAACAAAAATACGGTAAATCGGACATACTCAATTCTTTACACATATTAACGGATTGGAGAATAGCGCTTTGACGGCATCTACTGGTAGAACGCTGTATTGCCTGTCCTAAAGTCAAAGTCACAGCCACCGGAAACAGAAGCGGATGTGTTTTGACCCATTTACCTAGCACTTTTAGACCAGTGTGTGTGATTGGAGGTGAATTTTAAAACACCCCCTTTGGAAGGCAAATTTCAACATCGCGCAGATTTCCCGCGTGCCGATGTCAAAATGTGGCACGTGTGTGTATCTAAATCTGACCTATCAAGGTGCAGAAATACGCGTCTACATTGCCACAATAATACTAATAATAAGAAGAAGATGTAAGTGTGGCGGCAGGGAGGGTTGTTTTGCACGAGCGCATAATTTACACGAGATGAAGAGAGCCGTGTTACATGCCCAATAATTCCCTGGCTCGCAAACAGGTAGGCCTGGCTATTTTTTCGGACAGATGCAAATTAAACCCCGGCCAATTTTTAAAGTAATCTTTTCTGATACTAATCGAGACCTGCCGATAGAAAAAACGAGCCGAATAATGCCCATAGCTCCCAGTTAGCTAAAACGGCAATTTTAGAGGGTATAATCTAAAGAGTGCATTTGTGCCACTTAATAGACAAAAAATGCAATTAAAATGTGTGTGCAACAGGACCTTACATGACAACAAGATGCGTTTTTAAGTCAGACATTAAATTCATCTACCCAGTGAGCTGCTAGCTAGCTGCCGTCTGGGGTGAGCGAGTGTGTTCATCCGGGCTACGCTAATAATCCTCACAGAGCAGTTCCTTGAGTTTATTTGTAGCATATTCATCCAGTTTGTTTGTGATATATCTGGCATTGGTGAGTAGGAGTCTTTGTAGTTGAGATCGGTGTGGTACTTTCATTAGCCAGGCTAGCGGCTCTTCTTCTGCTTCCTCCCCGTCTTCCTCGCTTGCTGCGGCCGACAACAATCCCAACGAACGCCCGCTGGTCTGGTGGATGAGCACTGTAGTGTTTCTGACCATAGTAAGACTATGTAACTACATGGAAATGGACTTAATTATGTTCGTGTCTACAGTAAAATAGTTTTACAGACGGCTAGCTGTACTCCTTGCGTTGCAGTAGCTCCATTTTGCCATCGCCGATTCGGCTCGTTTGTTTTCTGTCAGGTCCATGTACAAGCGTGGATACCGAACTGCTTCAAATGTTGTCAGTGAAAAAGGGAATAGGATCGGTACAGAGAGATCAGAAATGCTCCTGTTTGTTAAGCACAACATTCGTCTGCTTCCAAATTCCGGTAAGGCCAAGGGTTAGGCCTAACCCCAAAGTACTTAGTTCTGTCAGTCCAGAAGACTGTCTGTCCATTCCAGATTGTTCTGACTCCATTTTTACATTTTATCTTTTTCAGTACTTTTATCTTTGGTGATTTAAGGCCCTCTACTGTACTTTAAAGTTTTAAACTGTTCACAGAATACAGTGACTTGGTCTTAAGCTAAATCAATGTAAAATGACCTTTTCAAATCCAATGATTGTAGTTGGTCAACAGTGGACATCTTTAGCAAGTTTAGTCTTCAAGATTTTTGTGTTATTTACATATTATCTGTTCTAGTTATTCCAACATTTAAGTCACATATATAATAATAATAGTTTAAAAAAAATGCAAATGGAATATTTGTTTTATTTAACAACATATTTTCTTGAGGGAGGACCCCTTATCCCCCCCGCCAGATATATGCACTTAAGTCTTCCACAAACGTCACTGTATCATCACAGCACCTCAATTTATTGAGAGCCTCCCCATTGATCCCTCTGAATGTTTTTTTTTTTTTTTTTTTGAACAACTGTAAATGCCGTATTCTTTTAGCCACTTCTAGGGATGAGTTCTGTCGTTGTGCTAAGTGACTCCACTTAGTAATGCTATTTTACTTTTAATTAAGTCTTTTTTTTTAATCATTTCTTTAGGCCAGTTTTCCCCGTTATTACATTGCTTTGTGTTCCCAGGTCAGCTCTCCCGGCAGCAGACATCACTATGGCCCAGGAAACCAATCAGAGCCCAGTTCCTATGCTCTGTGCTAATGGCTGTGGTTTCTATGGCAACCCTAGGACTAATGGCATGTGCTCCGTGTGCCACAAGGAGCACCTGTCAAGGCAGAACAATGGAGGAGTCGGTTCTATGAGTGTTATGGGTAAGACCTGCTGTGTGCGTCACAGTTGTGTTTTTTTTATGTTGTGTTTCCACGTCCGCTGAGGAACAACTCAAAGCCTCTGAATCTGACAGTAACACACGTTGGAATTTTCTCCCTCAGGCAGCGGCAGTGGCCCCACAGTCGAGGCTTCTGCCATCCAGAGGTTAGGGGCCACCTTGAATAATGCTGCAGCGGCTGCCGTGGCTGCTGCAGAGGTGGCAGCTGAGGCCGCAGCTTCTGCTGAGGCTGCTGCCTCCGTGGCTTTCAGGTGAGGGGATCCAGCGCCTTCAGACAAAGCTTGTGAGGTCACAGTTTTGAAATGAGGAGTTGGGAACGCGATATATACCCAACGTCTAAGTGGTTTGAGTCCTGCCCTGAGTACACTGTTACTAGTTCATTACAACTTCCACGGGCACTGACATTTTTTTAAACTGTAACAAATGTCTTAAGTTGTAAAATAAAGTTCCACTAACCCCAACCGGCCCGTCAGACACCGCCTACCAAGAGCCTGGGTCTGTCCGAGGTTTCTGCCTAAAAGGAAGTTTTTCCTCGCCACTGTCGCACTGTTGCTTGCTCTGGAGGGAACTACTAGAACTGTTGGGTCCATGTAAATTCTGGAGTGTGGTCTAGACCTACTCTATCTGTAAAGTGTCCTGAGATAACTCTTGTTATGAATTGGTACTATAAATAAAATTGAATTGAAATTGAATTAAAGTCAGTGATATCAAAATGTTTCCACTTACAAAGTCATTCATATAGACTCAACACTTAAAGGCGCGATTAAAACCTGAAGAAATAAATCATTACTGGTATCTTATGAGTGTCTCTTCAGCCCAAAGACTGTAACAGGTTTGACATTTTTAAATGAAGAGGAGTGCTAGTCGTAGTCCATCTGACAAATATCAAGCACAAAAGTAAAATAAAATAGCTTTGTCAAACCATACTCCACAACTTAGCACGAAAATGACCCCAATTAAATCAAATCAAAAAGCACAAAAACAACCCCAATTAAAATCAGCGTTTAATATATGTATCCAATCAATCAAGCATCGCAATAATGGTAGGTGTGCGTGTGACATGTACACAGTTCCAGAGCGTAATTCTTTTTTTATTGTCTCATTTATCCTATGCAGTGGGGTTTCAACTACCATGTCTGTAACACAGCAGATGACTGAGATGAGCCTCTGCTGTGAGGAGAAAGGGGCATCAGGGAGCAACGTGGAGCTCACAGAGCCAGGTGGGTTAGATTTAGAGGGTAGGTCAATCAATGTCATACAGTACCAGCATTTTAGAGATGCAAATCATACGATTGGCTAAAAACAGAGATTTCTATCTGTTTTTTTTAAGTATAAACCCTACACATTAACGCTAATATAAAATCGCACATATCTCAAAAGTTTGATTGACTAAGTTAAGTGTTGTTGTTGTGCGTCTCCAGTGTTGACTCAGCCCACATTCTCAGCCTCTCATCCCTCCACGGCTGGCAGCAGGGAGTCCAAAACCCCGGAGCCCCTAAAACCCAAGAAGAATCGCTGCTTTATGTGCCGCAAAAAGGTTGGCCTTACAGGTGAGAAATGACACCGGTAACTATTGAACTGCCATTAGAAAATATCACCACCAATCACAGGTTTGTTTTTGTTCACTCTGAAAACGGTAACTTGTTTTTAGTTTTAATGCGGTTTCAGTTTCTGGCTTAGAATGCTGATGCAACCAGGACACACCGTATCCATCGCACAGCAAGCAGACAGCAGAACGCCAGTAGCTTATAAACTTAAATTCTTGCAATAGCTGATTAAAAATAAACATCAGTAATCCATCCCAATTTTATGCAGCAAATGTAAAAATTACACATTTTGCTTATGACCGCAAAAAATCAAATGGGAGAACAAGATGAGTTAAAACCGCCAGGCTCTTTAGGGTACTGTTATCTGCCACGTCCGACACTCGAGAGCACCTGTATCGGTGTAACCACCCTCAAACTTTATAGCGCTCTGTTCCCATCCTTATAGCAGCAGGGACACACATATCCACCCCCACACACACACGTATAAATAGTCCATTTACACAGTCATACCTTACCTAACAGCTTGAACCCACACAGCGGGTATAATCTAAGCAGTGTAAAATGTGCTGTTGTCTGCTGCTGCAATTGTCCACTTATTTGTGCGGTGGTCAGTTCAGTCAACACAAAACCTGCTAAACAAAATGCATCTACTTGGTTCTATGTGATGCTGTGGGGAGGCCACAAGACTGGTGCTTTGATCCCAGGCTCCTTCGACCTCATGTCAAAGTTTTGATGAGCAAGATGCTACTTCAATGTAGAGATTGACTTTCACTTCAATGTACTGTATGATTGTCTGTGACAAATAATAGCTTTTTTCTCTTTTGAGTTGTAAGCAGTGTGTGCCCCCCTCCCCCGTTACCTGTCTACCTGTTTTCTTAAAGATTTTTGGGCCATTTTTTGCCTTTATTTGACAGTAGTTATTGATTTCAAGTTTTTTGTGGGTTCTTAAATTTGTTTTACAGAACGTCCTTGCATAAAAGATCCCGCAAAAGGCATCAGTTAAGTCCAATGGCAAAGTGTTGTTACGTATCTATAATATTGATTTTATGCCTTTTACGTTTCAGTCACTTCAAAATATGATGACTTCTTAAGGTCAACGTCATGTTGCATGTGTGCCAGGATGTCTACGGTTACCGGTGTTTGGCCGTCATGAGCACTTGTGTTCTCTATTTGACTCGGTCTGTCCTCCTCCCAGGTTTCGACTGCCGCTGTGGGAATCTGTTCTGTGGACTTCACCGTTACTCCGATAAGCACAACTGTCCGTACGACTACAAAGCTGAAGCTGCTGACAAGATTCGCAAAGAGAACCCTGTGGTTGTTGCCGACAAGATCCAGAGAATATGAAGAGGATTCTGTTTTACTTTTGAACACTGGGAGCAATCGGCTTTAAAAGAAAAGAAATAGACTTGACCCCAACCTTCTTCCTGAAGGACCGTTTTTTTTTTTTTTTTTCGTCGTTTGTTACACATTCAAGACTTTTTCCCTTAGTGCATGAAAAGTTCACCTCTATTTTCAGCGTTCTTTCTTGTTTGTGCGAGTTCATTAGTTTTGGAGGGTTGTTTTTTGAGGGCGTGGGGGGGGGCAAGATGCAGTTGACGGCCGTGCAGGCTGTTTTGTGATCCTCCGAAGCTGGTTTGAACTCTGCCTGGAAAGAGCTCAGACATTTGGGCCTGTTTGGACTCTCAGACTTTTACTGCTGATGGCCGATGGCGCCGTCTCAGCCGTGCTTGCTCTCTGCTGGCTTGAGTAGCAAAATTAATATTGTCTTTTTCTGTTTTTGGCCTCCACCTAACTGTGTGAGGTCAGAGTTTAACCCTCCTTACTTGTCAGACTTTGCGTCCGTGGTAAGTTTTATCAACCTAAAATGCTTCTCTGTGCCGCTGGAATCTCATCTATTCTGCCCCCCCCCCCCCCCCCACACGACACAACACACAGCTCAGACATATTGCTGAAGAGACTTTAAAAGAAGACTTTGTTGCGAGCCGTTTTCTTGTGGACTCATATTCTTACCCTGGTGTGCGTGTGCGCGAGCGCATGTCACTAGAAACAAAACGTAGTTGGTCAGTCTACTTGTTTCTTCTGTTGGTCTCGGGCTGAATGCTGTGCCCCGCTCTGCACCCAGACTCTGGCGTTTGGACCGTAAAACCATCTGCTGAAGTCACAGGACGATTCAAGTCACCTGGCAGTTTGTTTTTCCAGAAAAGTGGTGTGTATGCTGCCGTGTGTTGTTGTATGACAAGTAGCCTAAACTTGTATTAATGTTTGCCTTTAGAAGGGTTTAGCTCCACTAATATTTTCATCTTTTATTTCACTTTTGAATGATTTCCCTTTTTTGTGTTGTTTTAAAAGGAAAAAACAGTGAGCTGACAAATTCACAATATTGGGAGTGTTGGACTGTTGCATACTGTGTATTGAACATAAGTGTGTGTGTGTTTGCAGGAGTAAATGTGGACGGCTGGCGTGTGAGTAGTGGTTGTGTGCCGTGGTGACTTAGACCTGTGGTCGTAGGTTATTAATCAATTTCTTTTTTTGGTTTTTAATTATTATTTTTTTGGTCTGGCTGCTTAATCCGAGTGTTTTTTGTTTTTTTTACCCTTTAGTTATGCAAGTTTGTACAAACATCTTTATTTATATACTGCAGTGCGCGTAATCTTCCAATAAAGAAAAAAACATGTATGATGTAAATAAATTATGTTCACAAATATAAAAAACAAGAATTCTTCTGTTGTTTATTTTTAATATGCAGCTGTTGGCCAGTTCGGTCTTAAATGGTAATTACGATCTTATTTGTATATTTTAGGGTTTCACTGTATATAAAGTTATTTTACAGTGTTCATTGTCACTGGGAAGAAGGTGATAAGTGTATACTTTTGAACAACCAACTTTCAGGTAGGTCATGTCCCCATCTTTTTTTTTTTTTTCCAAAGGCCTGCTGGACCATTTTGAAGATGTGCATCGTGTGAGAATAAGCCAACAATGATCCGTCACAAATCTCTGGCTGGACAAATTTAACATCATACAGTAAAATGCCCAGCATACATGGATGATGAAGACAAGTTTTAACCAGGGTTTGTTAAGTTAGAGGCGCGTGTACAGGGGCATAAGCATACACACAATTAAAATAATCCCCCCATCACATACCCTTCACCATACCTAGAGACAGGCAGGGAGAACTTTCCATAATGTCTTTAAAAATAAAAATGTGCCTGCCTCTATGGGAATGTAACATAGGGGTGTATATACTTATGGCCCCTGTATTTTAAGGAAGAACATTTATTTACAATACATAATTCATTCATAAAAAAAATTGGTGTCCTTAGAAGGATGGATTTTCCCAAGTTTTTTTGAATTAAGGCATTAAGATCAATTTCGGAAAGAGGGTTTTTAAATTCCTCTTTTTAATCAACTTTAGCATGGGTGTGTAATCTATTCTAGCCACTGTATATATGTATGTATGTATATATGTGTATGTACTGTATGTCTGTGTGTATGTATATATGTGTATATATGTATGTATATATGTGTGTATATGTATGTGTATATATATGTATATATATACATACATGTATATGTATATATGGATGTATATATGGATATATATGTATATATGTATGTATGTATATATATGTATATGTATATGTATGTATAGTATGTATGTATACTATATGTATATATATATATGTAGTTGTATATATATATGGTACAGTGGTGTGAAAAGTGGTTTGCCCCTTCCTCATTTCCTGTTCCTTGCATGTTTGTCACACTTAAGTGTTTCGGAACATCAAACCAATTTAAACAATAGTCAAGGACAACACAAGTAAACACAAATGCAATTTGAAATGAAGGTGATTATTAAAGGTGAAAAAAAATCCAAACCATCATGGCCCTGTGTGAAAAAGTGATTGCCCCTAAACCTAATAACTGGTTGGGCCACCCTTAGCAGCAACAACTGCAACCAAGCGTTTGCGATAACGTGCAATGAGGCTTTTACAGCGTCCTGGAGGAATTTTTGCCCACTCATCTTTGCAGAATTGTCCTAATTCAGTACATTAGAGGGTTTTCGAGCATGAACAGCCTTTTTAAGGTCATACCACAACATCAATAGGATTCAGGTCAGGACTTTGGCTAGGCCACTCCAAAATCTTCATTTTGTTTTTTCTTCAGCCATTCGGGGTGGACTTGCTGGTGGTTTAGGATCATTGTCCTGCTGCAGAACCCAAGTTCGTTTCAGCTTGAGTACACGAACAGATGGTCGGACATTCTCCATCAGGATCTCTTGGTAGACAGCAGAATTCATAGTTCCTTTTATCGGCAAGTCTTCCAGGTCCTGAAGCAGCAAAACGCCACGACCATCACACTACCACCACCATATTTACTGTTGGTATAATGTTCTTTTTATGAAATGCAGTGTTCCTTATACGCCAGATTACTTGGACACACACCTTCAAAGAGTTCCACTTTGTCTCATGGTCCACAGAATGTTGTCCCAAAATTCTTGGGGATCATCAAGATGTGTTGGGAGAAATTGAGACGAGCTTTGATGTTCTTTTTGCTCAGCAGTGGTTTTCTCCTTGGAACTCTGCCATGCAGGCCATTTTTGCCCAGTCTTTTCCTGATGGTGGAGGCATGAACGCTGACCTAACTGAGGCAAGTGAGGCCTACAGCTCTTTGGACGTTGTTGTGGGGTCTTTTGTGACCTCTTGGATAAGTCGTCGCTGCGCTCTTGGGGTAATTTTGGGCGGCCGGCCACTCCGGGAAGGTTCACCACTGTTCCATGTCTTCGCCATTTGTGGATAATGGCTCTCGCTGTGGTTCGCTGGATTCCCAAAGCTTTGGAAATGGCTTATAACCCTTTCCAGACTGATAGATCTCAATTACTTTCTTTCTCATTGTTCCTGAATTCTTTGGGTCTCGGATGATGTGTAGCTTTTAAGGATCTTCTGGTGGACCTTACTGTGTCAAGCAGCTCCTATTAAGTGATGCCTTGATTTTGAACAGGTGTGGAATAATCAGTCCTGGGTGTGGCTAGAGAAATTGAACTCAGGTGTGGACAACCACAGTTAGTATGTTTAACAAGGGGGCAATCACTTTTTCACACAGGGCCATGATGGTTTGGATTTTTTTTCACCTTAATAATAAACACCTTCATTTACAAATTGCATTTTGTGTTTACTTGTGTTGTCCTTGACTATTGTTTAAATTGGTTTGATGTTCCGAAACACTTAAGTGTGACAAACATGCAAAGGAACAGGAAATGAGGAAGGGGGCAAACACTTTTTCACACCACTGTATATGTGTGTGTATATAAAGATACGTGTAAATATATACATATACGTGTATATATACTGAATGTATCTATGTATGTTTATATGTTCCGGCACTTGAATGAAACGTAAACCAAATGCCCATTGAGCAGAGTTCAGGTGGTGGGTGACGTATCCTGCTGATATTTCCAGGCTGTTTGTCAGTTGCTCTGCTACAGCTCTGTGTTTCCATGTCCTCGTGTCTCTGCAGGGGAAACCGGATCTGGCTTTGGGTCACGCTATGACACCTGCTCCCCTGCCTCAACACGAGGACGGGTCGTATTGATAACGTACGTGCAGAGTACTCAGTCAGCAGCAGCAGGAGCAGCCCATAAGTCACCAACTCTTTTGTTTCTCAGTCTGAGTACTCTGAAGACCAGTAGAAGGAAAACTGAGCCGCACACTCATAGCAGGAAAATGAACTTTCAAGAAGTCAAAACAGCAATTGTTGAAGGCTTTATTTACGGGCTCGAGTAATTTAATCTTAACAATCATAGATAGTACTGACTGTTGAGTAGTACACACCACACTGCAAATTAGAAATGTGTGCACAAATTCTAAACAGGTTATACAAGTAAAAATATATAGCTGTATTTGTAAACGTCTGACTATAAATTTAAAGCAGAAAACAGAAGCACATTGTGTGTGACACAGATACACACACAAAATGTATATAAATATATAAAATGTATATAATATATAAGTAAAGTAATCTACATAAGTAAATGTGTTTACATGTCATTTCTTGGTCAGTTTTCTCTTTGTTAGCCACTAGGTGGCATAACAGACATTCGCTCCCATCCAACATGTAGCATTTAAACAAAATCCATGAGTGCACTCATGTTTGGATTTTGTCTAAATCGTTCAGGTGGTGTAGAATTATGAAACTCTTACAAGACAAACATAAATATTAAAGTTAATAAAACAAAACACAAATGTGAACCTAACAATGGAATTTAACTCTGAAACATGACAATTGGCACTGTTTGGAGTTATTAATACAGTCATCCATAATGTTATATCAACTAAAATGCGTTTTATATATTTTATACACAGTACATATGAAAAACATCATTATCCAACAAGGCATGCAGTAGGCTGCGAGGTAGTTTTACTGTGTGTAAACCAAATCAACGTTCCGTCAGGTAGAGCAATGTGTGACTTTCTCCCAAATACTATCAAATAAAACAAATAAAAAAACTACTTAAGAAATACTCAAAGAAACTTCAGTATCTAAAACCAATTTAGAGAGAGTCTGTTATACGTCTTTTTGATATCTCTTATATTCATTTGGAGTAGTATAATGTATTTTATTTTATTTTTGATTAATTGCATTAGCTGTAAAAATTGAAATATGATTTGTATTTAGTGAAATGTTGTGTAATGTCTGTGTGTGTGTATGGTGTGTAATGTGATGTTGTAAATTGTATTGTTGCAGGACCCCAGGAAGAATAGCTTTATAGCTTATGCTGAAGCGAACGGAGATCCAATTAGAACAAAACGAAAACATGTAAACAGCTTCCACAGACAGACAGTAGCATTTATACATTTTATTTTACAGTCCTTATGTGAAATACACACAATGTTGCCTTGTCACGTATATGCAGTGATAATACAGCGTTCGCTACACTTGATCCATTAACTTTTAATTCCTCATGCATCTTTCATGCTGGACTTGAAATATTGATTTAAAAACAGTTAATGGTATTTAGACATGTAGGTGTTTAGAAATGCGTGTCAACATCACAAATGTGCCCAAATTTAAAGAAAAAATCTTGAATTCCTGCTGTGTGTTTAGTTTTTGTAAACCACTTTCCATCCAGAGAGACAAGACCCTAGCGCCCTAGGGCATTTATTTCAAAGAGTAAATAGAAGGTTAAATTTAAAATAAATTCAGGAATTTATAATGCAAATACATACATATATGTTCCTTATTGTGATCAACTTTTTCATTGGAAAACACAGCTGGCAACCCTGAAATGTAAAAATGGATGAGTTTTCAGGTTCTGAAAAGTGAGGCCAATGCTGACCGGCTGTAACCTGCATTCATTCAACTCCACTGGTTGCTAAAAGAGGTCTGTTTCTAAAGAAGTCTATGGGAAAATAGATGGTCTCGCTTTGCCAGACCTTGCGTCTGGCTTGTCCACACTAGAGGGGGACTCCCGCGGGTCACGGTATTCCCGCAGCAGTCTCGCTGTTGGAAACGTGATAGGGAAGGAATGGCAAAGAAATCAACGGGAGCGGGCGGGAGCAGGATGGAGAAATGTGTGTTTTGAGTGTGACAAGATCCCCATTAGGAATTAATCTCCTAGGCCTGCTGGTAATACATGTATAGTTTGGCCTAATTTCCGAGACAACCTCAGTAATTTCACCAAACGCACACACGCAATATCAACTGGTAGTTATCCTCCAGACAACGACGAACATCATCTCTATTTTTTTCTCTATTTTTCCTCTTGGTGGCCCGTGAACAAGTCTGCTAACTTCAGATAACATAGGGAACAAAACGGGAGCAGGACGGGATTCGGACATCAAGTCAGTCACCATATCGTTTAATCCAATCCACTTTATTTGTATAGCACATTTTACAAACACAAAGTTGTAGTGATATATCACAGTTAGGCTTCCGTAGCAGAGGT
>NC_045748.1:255635-255706 GCF_008692095.1 Etheostoma spectabile | reverse complement strand
GCATGCGCGAGACATCCGGCGGTTGTAGGCTACAGTTACAAGCTGAGTAATAAAGCTGAGTCCTACAAGGT
>NC_045748.1:254790-255625 GCF_008692095.1 Etheostoma spectabile | reverse complement strand
TCCGAGTGGAATTCTTCATAAAGATAGCCGTCTATGACAAAAGTTACCAAAGTGCTGCACAGAAAACTCAAAAACACTACAAAATAGTGTAAAATATTGTAAAACAAAATAAGAGCATAAATTGAATAAACACTAAAATACAATAAAACAATAAGAGCCATCAGAGGACCACACAACTCACATGGAGTTAAAAGCCAAAGAATAAAAATTTGTCTTAAGACGAGACTTAAAACACTCAACTGTTGGGGCTGTTCGGACATGGAGGGGCAGAGCGTTCCAGAGTCTAGGTCCAACCACAGAAAAGGCCCTGTCCCCCCGAGTTTTAAGTCTCGTCTTTGGGACCACCAGCTGGAGCTGGCTCTCTGACCTCAGTGACCGCGCTGGCCTATAAATCTGGATGAGGTCTGAGATATATGTTGGGGCCAGTCCATTCACAGCTTTAAAAACACACAATAAAATCTTAAAATCAATCCTAAAACAGACAGGAAGCCAAGGCAAGAATTGGACTTATATGAGAGCGCTTTTTGGTTCCAGTTAAAGACGTGCTGCAGAATTTTGGACTAACTGTAAGCGTGAAAGTGCTTTGTGACTTATACCGATATAAAGTGCATTACAGTAGTCTAAACGAGAAGAAATAAAAGCATGTGTAGCTTGTTCAAAACTGTTAATAGACAAAAATGGTTTAACTTTAGCCAAAAAGCGAAGATGATAAAAACTAGATTTCACAACTGCATTTATTTGTTTGTCAAGTTCAAGATCACGGTCTATTTTTACCCCAAGGTTAGTTACAACAGGATACACAAAATCATTGAGGGGGCCCAAGTTTATCATAGAG
>NC_045748.1:254635-254780 GCF_008692095.1 Etheostoma spectabile | reverse complement strand
CAAACTGCATGATCTCAGTTTTACTCTCATTTAGTTTAAAAAAAAAAGTGGGCTAACCATGCTTTGACATCATTTAAACAGTTAAGTAGGGTGTCAGGGGGCTGCCTTCCGGCTTTTTGATTGGTATATAAATTTGACAATCATC
>NC_045748.1:254092-254625 GCF_008692095.1 Etheostoma spectabile | reverse complement strand
TGATAGGAGATGCCATGCTTTTTAAAAACTATTACAAGTGAAAGGAGGTACAGTGCAAAAAGAATAGGACCAAGAATAGATCCCTGGGGGATTTTGTTTAAAGGTCCCATGGCATGAAAATTTCACTTTATGAGGTTTTTTAACAGTAATATGAGTTCCCCCAGCCTGCCTATGGTCCCCCGGTGGCTAGAAATGGCGATAATGGCAATATATTTATATGTGTAAACAGAGCCCTGGGTATCCTGCTCTGCCTTTGAGAAAATGAAAGCTCATAATGGGCAAAGTTACCTCCCCTTTCTCTTACTGGGGAAATATCGCCCATTCATTCTGTGAACTCGATTTCAAGATTTGTCACACTGTTTTTTTGCCAAATTCCTACCCTACCTACGTAGGTATAATGTGACTTAAAAATAGTAACATGAGACCATGTTTGCCTTTTTTTAAGTGGCAGGATTAAAAACATTTTGTGTTCAACATTTATTGTGTGTTTAAGAATAATGAAGACAGTTGGAAAACAGTTACAAAGTAGTATG
>NC_045748.1:239120-254082 GCF_008692095.1 Etheostoma spectabile | reverse complement strand
AGGATAATGGACACATTTTTAGGCATTCAATTCAATTCAATTTTATTTATTCAGTTACCAAATGGATTGAAAAATTGTGCTCGTGGCTTCCGTAAATGGAGCATGCCCTGACAACCCCCCCACCCCCCACCCCGTACAAAATCACCCAAAATAATTACGATACATACTGTACGTAAAACAATTTATTCCCCCAACCCAAATATACACTCTCATATACATTAAACATATTATCTTATGCATAGCTTATGTAATGCAAAATTCCGTTTGAAGATTTAAGTTGGTCTGTGTGGTGATTCTACTGTCAAACAAATAATCAGCTCTCTAGCAACATACTTTCTCAACGTGTGGACCGCTTGTGTTCATATTCTCGGAACAGGTGAGCAGGAATGCAGCACGCTCACCTGTACACCAGCACAATTGTTAAAGGGTGTGATGATCCATGTCTCCCCTGTGGGAACTGAAGACCATGTAATGGAATCGTGTTGGATTAGAAAAATGAGCTTCACTCTATTATGTAATGAGGCTATGATGTGTTACTCTGTACGCTTTGCACCTCTGCACACACAGGCGGCTGCTGTCAGTCTCTGCGGCTGCAGGTTGGCTCACTCTCCACCTGCTGTGGTCCTGGTGAACACGTTGAGACAAAACAGTCCCGCAGCTGAAAAGTCATCTCAGCCTTGTGAGCCTTGCATAAAGAAACCTTAAACCTTCATTAAATCTTTAAGCCATCTGGGCTGTTTGTCTGTGTGGTCTCCAATAACAAGACGAGTGAGAGTGTCTCTGGGCACATTCGATTATACGGTCCTTTGGCCATAAAAAAACAAAACCAAAGTAGGACACAAAGGTTGAGCCTAGCTAAATAGAGCCACGCTGAATGCGGTTTCCCTTCCAAAGAGTCAAGGGCCCAATATGATCTACCAGTGTGCCCCACAGCTGTAAATCTCCACCACTATTCAGTCATGATTAAATATAAATGTCCCAGCCCTTGGAGAATAACCCAGTCTTTCTGCTTGCTGCACAGTGGATAATCTTTGGTTTCCAGAATTCACTTCACATATCTAAGAAAACCTGTTGAGAGCAGGTCACATGCCGCAATCGTCATAGTGACAGCACTGACAGTTACCTGAGTTGGGTGCTGGCGGGAAGCCAAGACAGGGGATAGCCAACCTGCTGGGAGAGGTAGACTGGGCAAACGCTGCAGAGGACACAGAGGACAGACGCTTGTTATTTTTCATCATGCCGAGAAAAAGAGATACAGATGATGGTGAGTTGAACAATAAAAGACTAAAAGGATTCAATTTGTTTGTAATAGCTTTTTTTAGGCCGCTTTTGGTTTATTTTGAAAGAGTTTTTTTAAATTTTGGTATCAAAAAATAATTGTAAGAATAATCTTTATTGAAAAAAATGTACAACCCTTTACTACTGTTACAGACTTTATATTCTCGCTTTGGCAGACCTTCCACAGCGCTGTGAAGGAGGGTCTGGTTAGTCCACACAACATTCCGGGGACAAAAACGTGCTCTATTGGCATTTCTTGAAACCAATCACAATCGCCTTGGGCGGTGCTAAGTGTCGGACAGAGCCACGGTGCCTCTGCTAAATAGCCTCAGGAAGGAACTTGTTTTACTGCAACATGTGTACGTTCAAAGGTTGTATTAGTCGTGCAACAGAAGCCTCAGATTGGACAGATAGTCTAGCTAGCTGTCTGGATTTACCCTGCAGAGACCTGAGGACCAAGTAACCATATTCCTCAGAAATCCACCAGAGGTTAGAATGCCAACACAAAGAAAGGAAAAGGATGGCACTCTAGCAATCTCTTCTCTAGCAAGAAGTGGAACGTCGTGGATACAGACTACAAACTTTACGCAGCATTATATGCTTTAATGCCAGAGGTGTGGACTTACGGCCCTTTTCCACACCCAGTAACTTAAAGGACAATTTCGGCGCAAAATGAACCTAGGGGTTAATGACACATGGGTACCGAATGGACCGTTCTCTGTTTTCATTTTAATTGAATCTGACCAGTTTTAGCGCAAACCCCTAATTAGCTTATAACGCTAGTCGTCAGGACACGTAAAGGTAAGAAGAAATCGCTACTTTTATTCCACTACAAGGCTCAAAATAGCACCACACTTCCACAGTAGCATAACGAGGGTCCCTACATGTTAACTGAAGCATTGGGAACTTTGTGAGTGTACAGACAATTTATTGAAAAGACCGTTCGGTATACAGGCAGGCGCCATCTTGGGAAAACAGTCACGACCAGTCAAACGACAAACACCACCATGTAACCAGTAACATAGCTCAAGCACACCGAACGGTACTGCCTGGCTGAGTTCCTGGAACGAAATTTGGGCTCCTGCTCAGAAGTTGATAATGAATGCAAGTTACAGGTACTTTCAGGGGGTTTGGATGTGTGCCTGCATGTGCGGTTAATAAAACAGGGATCCAAAACAGCTCCACATAGCACTGCTAGATTTAAAAAACTACACAGGAAACTTTTAAGCTCAATGCTAAATTCTGCACAATAATGCTGCTAAAGTGCATCAGCAAGATGAGTTTGTTAGCATCCTAATATTTGTTCATTTGCACTGTGGCTGCCCATGTGTAACATTAGATGGTTGAGGTTAGGTACTGGCCTAGAATGGTTAGGGTAAGGATTAACAAATCAGGTTTCAGGTTCATTACACTAACCTGAGATCATTAGCACTAAACACAAAGTGTAGTTGAAGCTGATGATGTTTGCAGGTACTTGGTCATCCAGCAAAGTATTGAACTCATTACAATTGTGACTTGATCATGGCGTGAGATAAGATATTAAAGCATCAGAAAAGCAATTACAGTTCATTCTGTTGAAATTGTACCAGATTTTATGTCAATCTACCCAAAAGTTGTTATATTGTTGTTATATAGTATGTTACATAGTTGTTATGTTATATGTAGATATTTCAGCCTGGACCAAAGTGATGGACTGACATTACCATTCCAAGAGCCACGCCATTAATAATTTGAAGGAAAACTTTTTTTCTGCACTGAATTTGGTTATTACCTGTACAGAATTATAATTGTTGGCATTGTAGATGGATGCCTTCATGGTCTGGTTGAGCTGGTGTTTAGAGTATTTTGATGGTGCTGTTTTTTGTGTGTGTCCTTCCTCAGTTGAAATCGAGATTGACGCAGATTTGAGTGACAGTGATGGTGAGTGGATAAAACAGCATGTCAACAAAATACCTGTCTAATCTAATAACCAGAATACTAAATGCAGTATTTTGTGTTGGACGTGGTTTTAATGTAGATGGTGCTACCCAGAAGAGAACAAACAGGAGGCAGGGAGCTGGAAGAGGAGGTGCAAGGGGAAGAGGTCGAGGGAAAAAAACAGCCAGCGAAGAAGAAGATGAGGATGATGAGGATGAAGCTCCCAGGGGACGCAGGGGAGCAAACAAGAAGAAGCCCGTCAAGAAACGTGGCGGTGGGGGTGATGATGATGAGAGCGAGGACGAGGCTCCAAAAAGGAAGCCGAAAGGAGCAGCCAATAAGAAGAAAGGAGGCAAAGCTCAGGACAGTGACGAGGAGGACAGCGATGTAGAAAAGGGAAAGAAGGGACAGAAGGGAGGAAGGAAGAAAGGAAAGAAGGAAGAGGAGGACAGTAAGGGTAAGAAAGGGGATGCCAAAGGGAAGGACAAGGGGAAAGACAAGGACAATGACAAGGACAAAAAGAAAAAGAAGAAGAAGGATGACAGGTGAGAAGAAAGATATCTAATTTAGTTATTTAACACCTGTATTTTAATCAAGATTCAAATGACCTAAATGGACATTGTAATTGCCAATACATATACCAACTTAAAATTCAATACCAAACATACCAGGTGTGGAAACAGTGTTTAAAAATGTGAACTCTATAAGCCAAAACAATTAGGATGTATATATATGTATATATAAAGTTTAAAAGTTTGCTGTGAGGGTGGTGCTTGCAGAAAGCTAAGGGATATGCCAACATGCAAATGGTTTGTATTTACGCTAAGTACAATGCTCAAAATTAGCTAATTTCCTTCACTAAGGTTACCAATCTATTTCCGTGTGACCCCTCAAAATGAAGTAATGTCCCCTAGTAATCCTATCTGCACATCAGCAAGTTTTGACCAACTAGAGGGATTCTTTAGCAAAAGTGGTGTTGTGTGTGTAGTTTGGTCTGTCCACCACTTTGGTGCAGACTAAAATATCTCAAGAACTATTGGATGGACAGACATGTTACTTGTTTGACATTCATGGTTCCCAGAGGATGAATCCTACTGACCTTTCCTCTATAGCACCACCATAAATTGTCATTTTTGTTTTTAGTGACAACTGTTGGATGGATTATTATGACATTTGGAACAGATTATCCATGGTGCCCAGTATATAAATTAACTTTTGCCGTGTTGTTTGGTAAGGCTCTGTTTGACATGTGTTTTCCACTGCAGATAGTACCCCCTCAGTATAGGCCGGATTCTCACATAATCAGGACAGCAATGCCTGAAACTGCTGTGAAATAATCTGCAACGGGACACTTGCTTTTATTTGCAAACCTAACAGAGAAACATCTGCACTTTGTCAATTGCTCGACGTAGAGAACAATGTTGTTTTGTGGGCTGCCGTTTAAAAAAAAATCTGGGTAGAGTGAATAAAAAAATTACCGATCCTGTTGACATTAGCTTGGCTATTTACAAGCCCCCTCCCTTCTACATGTCCATCCTTCTTTTCTCCTCCAGTTCATCTGATTCTGACTCTGAATCTGAAGAGGAGGAGTCCTTGTCAGAGGGAGAGATGGCCCGGCTGATGGAGGAGGTGGAGGAGAAGAAGAAACTGATCGCTAACATCAGGACCAAGCCGTGGAGGATGAAGCGGAGGCTCTTCCACCTGAAGTATGCTACACCTGTCCTGGTTTCCTGTTTGAGATTAAAGTTCTTCACCTCAGCCCAGAATCACAGAGCCATATATCAAGCCGAAACAAAACCATAGGCATTATACTTTAGGCATGTGACAGTACTTTGAAAAACTACTGGTTCTCATACCTCCCAACTTGCTAAATATGGGATTGAAATCATCACTTGTGTGAAAACTTTATTATTGTGGCTCTTAACCCTTGTGTGGTGTTTGGGTCTGTGGGACCCGTTTTCAATGTTTGCTATGAGAAAAATTAGGCTACTTATTATTTCTTCTAACTCAAACTCTGTAGCCTTGGCTCATTTTCTGTAAAGAACATAAAAAATAACTTATTTTCAATGACTGCACACGGTACATCCCCCCCCCCAAACACACACACACACATAACTATGACATATGAGGTGTTCGGGTCAACTGGACTGGGTGCTAGGTGCTATGAAACTATATGTTGTCTTTCTGCACTTGCTATTCTCACACAAAGTTACAAAACAACAATATTACATTTCAAGCATTTTCACCTGTTCTGATTAAGTTCTAAGAAATAAGCACCAATAATGATCAAAAATCTTGTTTATATATATATTTCTTTTTACCTTTTTTCTCACTAAATGGCAACTATGAACCGTAAATTATGCATATATCATTGGTAATTGAGCTAAAGTAAACATATGTTAAGTTATTTTTTACATAAATTGTTATGCCTATATTGTTTTAAAAGCCTAATAATGTGATCCACCAGACCCGGGAATATTAGCTGTGTAACAAAAATATGAACACCACACAAGAGTTAAAGTACATCCATGTGGAAAAACAAAAATCATAGATCATATTAATGGCCATTTATCTCACATCAGACCTTGTTTCTTTGAAGGGAGGCTCAAGAATTTGTGGATAAGTTTGAAGGAGCTCTGGGCAAAGGAAAGGGCAGGAAGTGGTACGCCTACAAAGTGATGATGGCAAAGGTTCGGCACAAAAATCTAACTTTCTATCTTTTCTCTGCTTTTTGCTTTTGGGTCTTTTTTCCATCTATAATTTTCAATGTTTTTTTTTTTTTACTTCAACCCAGAAATGGATCAAGTTCCAGAGAGATTTTGAAAATTTCCGAACCGCCTGTATCCCCTGGGAGAGGAAGATCAAAGATGTGGAAAGTAAGTTGTGTTTCTAGCACACAGCAGTGTTTACCCGCCGAACGGCGACTCCCAGTGGACAGATGCTGACTTTTAAAATCTTCTCAATGTCCACACAGGTCACTTTGGGTCATCTGTGGCGTCCTACTTTATCTTCCTGCGCTGGATGTACGGCATGAATCTGGTCCTCTTTGGTTTCACCTTTGGACTGGTGGTCATCCCTGAGGTGAGATGATGCAGTCCTGTCTCTGAATGCAAAAGCTGGAATGAAATGATTTAGCATGTAGCAAAGCACTCAACATATAGTTGGGAAGACACTGATCTATTTATTATTAGTTTATTACTATTGTTAGACCCATTATGTAACTTTGTCGCCAGGAAGCATATTGTGTTTCATTGGTGTTTAGTTGGAAAGCAGTATGAAACCTATCTGAAATGTAATGGACAAACTAAGAATAAATGGGTCACCGCACAGAAAGATATTTAAAGTATGGACATTGTATGGATATTATTGAAAGGCCAGACCACGTGTCGAAGCAAGTTCTTCCTTTTTCTTACCGCATTGGCCTAATGGAGGTCAGGTTAAAATACTATAACGAATATAAGTCCAAAAAAAAAAAGTACTAACAATCCAGTTAATACAACAAACAAGATAAATTGAGTAAAATCAGGATATGCTTTTCAATTTAAAGTTTTACGAAGAAATTCAAATGAGGACGTTGACCTAGCAAGTTTTCTTTTATGGGGCAGGTTGTTCTAGAGCTTTGAGGCTAAGATGACAGGAGGAAAAGCTTACACGAGAATGATATTTGAATTTCCATTCATGCATTATGACTTTTCATATGACACCGAAACACAAGTATTACTAGATGATTGTCATCATTATATATACAAGTGATGTCATTTTACCAGTAAGCTTCATTGCTGTTATGCTATTAGGATTGTTTGTAAAATAATTTGAAAAACACCGTAATTTCATCCAATCACTTGATTTAGTTTGTATATCATGCATTTTAGGTTCATCCGATTCTTGCACTTTTCTCAAGCCACAGTATCATCTGATACTAAAAACTAAAGTAACCAAAGTAACTAAAAGTCAAAATAGTTTTAAAAAGTTTTTCTGACATCAAAAAAACCCACCTTTTCTCAAGCTTCCTGTTAAAGATTAAATGACAAAGTCAAAGAAAAATTGATTAGAAAAATAAATCCACCAACTAACAACAGCATACAACTAACAGATAAATCAAGGGATATCAGGATTAATGCAATTAAAAAGTTTAAAGAAGAAATTCACAAGACAACGCTGACGGGAGACCGGAGATGATATGGGGTTCATTTTGGCACAAGTGGAACCCCGCAACCATCGACTGTTAATATATATTTTTTACAGTCTATGGTTGTAACACGGGTCAGTTGGTTGTAACCGTAGACTGTACTATTGATGAATCATTAATAGTAACGCTTTATGGTTATAACACTTCCAATTTCTCCATTCAGGAACAAGTTTCTATCACCTGGTTCACTCTAGCTAAAGTTAACTTCCTCCGTTTAGTCCTTGGAGCACGTGTGAAGTAGCAGCACTCTGTGACCGATACTGCACATTTTAGAAAGAAAAAAACAATTTTTAGGTAAGAGGTATTTTTAAAAATCTCATTTATAGTTGTGATACCATTATCAGCTTTAAACTCAACAAACCTATTTCATGTTATTGTGGTCTATGTAGATATTGTTCATGCAAGTTGTTAGTGCTAACGTTTTAGCTGTTAGCTGTAAATTAAGCTAGCGTTAGCTCATGGGACAGTGTTCTGTTAGCTTGCACCCCAAGCAAACTTTTGATTTTTTTTTTTTTTTTCTTTACATTCCCGCTTGGAAAAGGAAGGCGTGCCTCTCAACACCCACCCACACACAAATATCATGTTAAGAAGTATTTTAAGTGTTGAATGAAAGTTCCAATATCAAGTTTTTGTCATTATCCTAATTTCATGGTGCTACATTTCACCCCCAGACAGTGTATATCATAATTTTCCATTTCACCCCAGGGCATGGTACAACTAACCTGGACTATGGGGTAAATTGTAACATTTCCCTCACTGTGTTCTGTTTGGGTTGCAGAGATATTAGCTCCACCATTTAACACCACTAGTTTGTATCACATTTTGAACGCGCTGGCTTTAACCCTTGTATGGTTTTCTCGTCAAAAGTGAAAATCAACACTTTTGTTGACGCTTTTTTATCGATGTTTTTAACTTTTTCTTAGGTTTTTGTCCCTTTTTCCAACACTTTTTACGCTTTTTTTGTCGATGTTAGTCACTTCTTTTTGACGTTTTCAACACTACGTAACACTACGTAACACTAACTTATTAACTTTAGTTTTACAGTTATTTTTGAAATGTATGGTCAATGAACCTCATTTATAGGAAATTTTACCTAATGTTTGAGTTAGAAAAGCAGAAATTAGTAATTATTTAGAGTAGACTAAAATTATAGGAATGTACATTACTCAATACTATTTCAAAACCACTTCAATTTGTTTCTCCAAATGCTTTAAAATAAAATAAGACCCCCCCCCCCACTGAAATTAATGAAAGAAGAGATTTATACTTGCCAAAGAGTATTGTGTGGAATCAATCATGGTATTTTGGGTAATTAAAAAGAACATTGATATAGGAAAACAGGTCAATTTGACCCGTGGACAACATGAGGGTTAAAAAGCTCCAAGATACAGAGAGAACTGTGCTCGGTCTAACCTGTCATCTCGTTTTTGAGGTGGTCCCAATAGCATAATCATTACATAACAACAGAGTGAAAGGGGGAAATAAATGCATAACAAAAAAAATATAGAAAGAAAGAAATACAATTATAAATGGCTATGACAACGTACATACAACGGAAAAAAACAACCACATGCTTAAATGCAATAAAACATTAGAACCACTAGGTGGCCAAAATGGCCATTGATAAAGAAATGTGTGAGTGAGTCAATCACCAACTACTATTGGGTATGAACATTAGATATAAAGAGTAGGTATAAGGAATGACGGCATCATTGCTAACAATGACATTCCCATCTTAAAGTGAAAAGACATTCTTAAACATACCAAATATTGAAGTTGAGCTTATTTCAACTGGGGGGGCAGCATATCAAAGAAGGACACCCACAGGCTGGATAAATTGATCAGGCGGGCTGGCTCTGTGGTCGGCATGAAGCTGGACTCACTGGTGACGGTGGCAGAGAGGAGGACATTGGACAAACTGCTGGACATTACTGACAATGCCAGCCACCCCCTGCACACTGTCATCAGCACCCAGAGGAGCCGGTTCAGTGGAAGGCTGCTCCTCCTCAAGTGCCGGACCAACAGACTCAAAGACTCCTTTGTCCCTCATGCCATCAGACTATACAACTCCTCACTAGGGGGGAGGAGGAAATAGGGCAGAGAGGACAATACATACATACATACATACATACATACATACATACACACAGTACACATACATACATACATACATACATACATACATACATACATACATACAGTACACATACATACATGCACACCTGTACTTAAATTCACACCTGGTCACTTTATAATATTTTTTTTTAACACTGGACTAAACACTGACACTTTAATAATAATTTATGGTCTTTTCTTTGTTTATTTGACGAATGTTCTTATTGTTGTTATTATTTATATTGTTATTTTGTTATCTTTATACTGTCTTTTTTTCTACTTTTTATTTCTTTTTTTCTTGCTAAAACTGCTGCTGGAACTTTCAGTTTCCTGCGGGAGTCATCCCAAAGGATCAATAAAGAGAAGTCTAAGTCTAAGTCTATTTCAGCAGGTACATTGTTCCAATCTGCTTTGAAATTCCATTCATGAAATCAAATGTTACTCTTGTTTCCCAGGTTCTGATGGGCCTTCCCTACGGCTCCATTCCCAGGAAGACTGTACCTAGGGCAGAAGCGGACACCGCTCAGGACTACTCTGTCCTCATGGACTTCAACGTAAGTCTGTAATATGATGATATAAATATGCCCAAGCCTAATTGGTTTTAGCGCAAACATTTTCAAAATATTTCTACAAAGAAAATCAGTTCACATAATTTATGTAATCAGATTTTCACATCTACAAGAACATATGTAAGTTAATCATTAAGCATTGTGCATTTTTAATCTACTAGAAATAAAAGTAAATACTACGGAAATAGTCCATCTTGCCTTCTTTTAGCTTTAAAGAAAAAGTTAGCAAATGTGAACACATCAAAATGAAACCAGCATTACATTTTATTAACATATAAACACCATAAAGAGATTTCAGCCCTTTGATGTGACGTTTCTTAATCTCTTACATTTTTGTAGTATGTACAAAACGGAAGAAAAAGTTGACTATTTTCCACTTTGACTGTTTACCGCCTGATTGTTTTTTCAATTTTTCAACCAGAACAGTCAGAGAATTTCTTCAGAAGTTCTTTAGTTTCGTCTTATGTAATTAGAAACACATTTTTTTATTTGTATTTGACCTTTAATTACCTAAAGATGTAAACCTCATTTTTGAGATCACATTGGCTAAAACAGCAGCTCTACTACTACTACTACTACTACTACTACTACTACTACTACTACAGCACAACAGAAATAAGACACTAAAAGAAGACAGAAGTGGAAAAAAACAAAAGCAAAAAGTAAGTAACGATAGCGCCTGTCCTTTTCTTAGGGCTACTGCAAATATTCCGTTCTATTCTACGGCTATTACAACAACCAGAGGACCATTGGCTTGCTGAAGTTCCGGCTGCCTCTGTCCTACCTCATGGTGGGGATCGGCACCTTCGGCTACAGCCTGATGGTCGTGATCCGCACGTGAGTCTCATACAGGATGGATGCTCTTCATTCGTTCTTACTGTCTCAGCCAGGCTGCTTCAACCAACCCTGAGTACCTTTATACCTTATACTGTCGCGGGGAAATCACTAAGCTCTACTTTTCCTTTGATCATTTGAATCAATTAAATTTGGGAAATTTGGATTTTATTTTGATATGATTTAAGTTTAACTTTGAAAATGTGACAAAACATGACTTTTTTTCAAACATATTTATTGTTGTTTTGTTTGTTTTTGTGCAATATTGACAAGCACAACAAGACATGGAACAAAGATAGCACCAACAAAGTGCAAACGCAGCACAGAGACAGGGCATTTACCCCCCACCTCTATAGAATAAAGTAACAATAACAGGAAGAAATAGCATTAATAATATTGCACAGGAGTATGTCAAAATAAGTAATAGAATAATAATAAATAAAATATACTAAATAAATAAATACAGCCAAGTAAAGCATCAGAGGCCTGTACTACGAAGCAAGATTTGGCGTTATCGAGGTACAGTAACTACAGGTTCAACACCGGGTTCTGTATCACGATGGTGGATCAGTTGTTACCGGGTTCAATCGCCGTGGTAACTCATGCTGAACACCTAACCTGCTCGGGAACAGTGGTCAGATGCAGCATCCTGTGACTCCCATGACTGTCTTGGGACAGTCAGACACAGTCCTGTACATTGTCCTGTGACTCCCAGCCTGTGACAGGTGTTGGCTTGGTCCCCGGGCCTGTACTGGCCCACACACTATAACTGATCTGACTGAGCGTTGGTTGAATGTCAGGTGTACTCGAAAAGTTCTTGAAAACAAAAAACAAATCCAGAATTTCTAAGTAAAAGCACAAGTTATCTTTATTAACAATTCTATCAAAACAACTTTGCAAATTAAAAGATCCTTTGATTTGACAGTGTCTGATTGTCCCAGGACAGTCATGGGAGTCACAGGACAGTGTCTGACTGTCCCGGGACAGTGTCTGACTGTCCTTGGACACTACTAACAGAAAACAGAACAGGACATTTTTTGCTGCCACTGCTTCTCCAGAAGTGGGTAACCTGTAGACATACTCACATGCAATGAAGCAGGGACCCCTTCTGGTGGTTAAATTTGATACATGCGTCAGGAATATGAGGGTTAAAGTGGTGCAGCTTAGCTGGAATAAGGTACTGTCTAGTCAGTCATTTATATTGTAAGAGTTTGGAATGCATGTTAACATCCATCCATCTTATCCGCTATCGGATGGGTCGGGGGCAGCAGCTCCAGTAGGGGACCAAACTTCCCTTTCCCGAGCCACATCAACCAACTCCGATGGGGGATCCCGAGGCGTTCCCAGGCCAGGTTGGAGATATAATCTCTACCTAGTCCTGGGTCTTCCCGAGGCTCCTCCCCAGCTGGACGTGCCTGGAACACCTCCGGGAGGCCAGGAGGCATCTTACCGATGCCGAACCACCCTCAACTGCTCCTTTCGACGCGAGGAGCAGCGGCTCTACTCCGAGCTCCTCTGGATGACTGACCCTATCTCTAAGGGAGACGCCAGCCACCCTCCTGAGGAAACCCATTTCGGCCGCTTGTACCCTGGATCTCTCTTCGGTCATGACCCAGCCTTCATGATATAGGTGAGGGTAGGAAAGAAAATTGCGGTAGATCGAGAGGTTTGCCTTCTGGCTCAGCTCTCTTTTCGTCACAACGGTGCGATAAATGGAATGTAGTACCGCAACGCGCTGCTCGATTCTCCGACCAATCTCACGCTCCATAGTCCCCTCACCGCGAACAAGACCCAAGGTACTTAAAATCCTTCATTGGGGTAAGGACTCACTCCCCACCCGAAGAAAGGATAAAGCATCCATCGGTTTGCTGAGAACCATGGCCTCAGATTTTGAGGTGCTGATCCTCATCCCAGCCGCTTCACACTCGGTGCGAACCGATCCAGTGAGTGCTGAAGGTCACAGACCGATGATGATCAGGACCACATCATCTGCAAAAAGCAGCGATGAGATCCCGAGCCCACCGAACTGCAACCCCTCCCCGCCCGACTACGCCTCGATATCCTGTCCATAAATATTACAAACAGGATTGGGACAAAGCGCAGCCCTGGGGAGGCCAACCTCACTGGAACGAGTCCGACTTACTGCCGGAACGAAGGACACAGCTCTCGCTCTTGGTCATACAAGATTGGATGGCTAAGAGGGACCCCCTCACCCCATATTCCCGCACCTCCCAATTTCTCCCGGGGACCCGTCATACGCCTTCTCCAGATCCACAAAACATGTAGACTGGTTGGGCATCTCCCGGCCCCCCCAAGATCCTTGCAGAGTAAAGATCTGATCCGTTGTTCCACGACCAGGACGGAATCCGATTGTTCTCTTCAATCGAGGTTCGACTATCGGCCGAACCCTCCTTCAGCACGGAGTAGTTACCAGGGAGGCTGAGAAGTGTGATACCCCTGTAATTGGCACACACCCTTGGTCCCCCTTTTTGAAGAGGGGAACACCACCCGGTCTGCCACTATTAGGCACCGCCAGACTTCCACGCAAGTTGAAGAGGTGTTGTCAACCAAGACAGCCCCTCCACACCAGAGTTCAGCATTTTGGACGGATCTATATCAATCCCTGGGGCTTTGCCGCTGTGGAGTTGTTTGACTACCTCAGCGACTTCACCAGGGAAATTGACAACAATCCCCCATCCTCCTCCAGCTCTGCTCCACCAAAGAGGGCGTGTCAGCTGGATTTAGGAGTTCCTCAAAGTGTCCTTCACGCCCTATTACCATCCTCAGTGAGGTCAAAGGTCCCACCTTACTGTATACAGCTTGGGATGATCCTCGCCCCCTCCTGAGGTGGCGAACGGTTTTCCAGAACACCTTGGTGCCGACCGAAAGTCTTCTCCATATCTTCTCCAAACTTCTCCCACACCCGTGCTTTGCCTCTGTCACAGCAGAGGCTGCAGCCCTTCGGGCGTCCGGTACCCTGCAACTGCTCCGGAGTCCCCGAGACACATATCCCGGAAAGAACTCCTTCTAGTGGACGGGCTTCCCTGACCACTGGTGTCCACCAGGGTGTTCGTGGGTTCTACGCCCTTGAGGCACCTAAAACCCTAAGACCACATGCGCCGCCGCAGCTTTAGCAATGGAAGCTTTGAACATTGTCCACTCAGTTTCAATGCCCCCAACCTCCACAGGGGAGCACGAAAAGCTCCGCCGGAGGTGTGAGTTGAAAGTCCGGACAGGGGCCTCCTCCAGACGTTCGTTTACCGCACTAACGTTTGGGCTACCAGGTCTGTCCAGAGTCTTCCCCCCCTGACCCAACTCACCACCAGATGGTGACAGTTGACAGCTCTGCCCCTCCTTCACCCGAGTGGTCCAAAACATACGGCCTCAGATCAGATGAAACGATTATAAAAATCGATCATTGACCTTTGGCCTAGGGTGCTCTGGTACCAAGTACACTTAGGCATCCCTATGTTCGAACATGGTGTTTGTGATGGACAATCCATGACTAGCACAGAAGTCCAACAACAGACAACCATGCATGTTAACAGATTGTGATTTAACCAGTGACAAAAGATGATTTTTTAAAATTTATCTTAGGGTTAGTGATGTTAACATCCAAATTAATTCTACTCTTTATTTTTACATTTCAATGTTCTTTTAAACAGCACGTTGGTCAACATAACCTGTGTTTAAATGTGCTCTAGTAAGAAACTTTACTTACTTAGTTACTTACATAATAATGTCCAGGTGTGTCTGCCTACTTGCCCATTATGAAGGCTGTCTTGTTTTTTTCAGAATGGCCAAGAACGCTGATGTTGGCGGTGGGGACGGAGACGAAGGAGAGTTCACGTTTGCCTGGAAGATGTTCACCAGCTGGGATTACCTCATAGGCAACTCAGAGACCGCTGACAACAAATACGCCTCCATCACCACCAGCTTCAAGGTAACCAATGGCAACCATTTTACAAAATAACACACATGCATGTGTTGTGTATTTTTCACTACACCTGGGGCCTGTTGCACGAAACCAGGATAAGGGATTAAGCCGGGATATTCAAGT
>NC_045748.1:227289-239095 GCF_008692095.1 Etheostoma spectabile | reverse complement strand
GTCCAAGTTATCCTGGATGAATTTAGCTTGGACTCGGTTGCACGAAACCAGATTGAATTAAGCCCAGCCAAGTAACCATGGAGATTTATTCTTTGCGGCTAGCCTGGTCCAGAGCAGGCTAACAGCCAGGCTAAGATTAATCCGGAGTCTCATGTGTCAAATCAGTGCTGCTCTGATCCGAAATAAACGTGTTTAACAGTTATTGCGTTGTCTTCTGCATGTGTTCTGCTTTATTTTTATTAACATACATTAGCCTACTTGTCACTATTGTTGCGGTTTGATTTAACCTACTACAGCTGTTTAGATGGAGAAATGGTTGCACTGCACCCTGATGCGGAGTGGGACTTTCGGTGGGACGGTAGTGTGTCGAGGGGCCCTGGCTTGCGGCGCTGCCTGTGGCTGCTGCCCGGTGCGGGGCCCGGTGCCCGGTGCCCGGTGCCCGTGCCGGGCCGGTGGCTATTGCCTGCCAGCAGACTTGCGAGTTGTGTCAGTGTCCACTCTCTCTGTAAAGTAGAGATGAGCAGCGCAGCGTCCGTGGTCTCAGCTTCAGGTTTATACGACACGCTCCGGAGATTAAGTGTGACGATATAATGTAGCAATATTCTAAGATGATATTAATTGCAGACGGTCAGAGACCATACATTCATGATTTCATTTTCTTGTTGCTTGCCTTCTCTAGTAAAGGGTAGTTTGTGTGTATCCTTAATAAGGGCCAATTGTTTTTTGTTATAGCTTACATTGGTTTCATAACCTTCCTAATAAGTCTCACATCACCGACTATAACGTGGCCTACAGCCACGTAGGCCATGTAGTGTAGTTTACATTCATCCACGGGAACCCACAATGTCTTAATCTTTTTATTTTGGTGCGGTCACTTGTCAGAAGAATAAAAAAAACATGAATATTGTTTACATATGCTCACAGGTGTACGAAGTCACTTACTTTTTTCTAGTTGTGTCCCTTTGATGTTCTATATGAACCTAATTGTACAAAGAATTAGGAATATTATAGAGATTTGTGCATGGTTGTAAAACATGTTCTCACGTTGTGAATAAGGGTTTGAAATTAAGCCTAAAGTCCGTAGGGTCCATTTCCCAGGAACATAGTTCCCCTGCTCCTTTTGAGGCAAAGTAGATATTTTTAAACCCTCACACATTCAGTCGGGTCCGCTATGTTGGGCTTTTTTTCTCCGTTTGATAGAGCCGTATTTCCCTTTTTCCATATTCTTCCCCTCCTCGTTACTGTCCATTAGAAGCTGTGCTCATTGGTGACATTTGGCGCATGCGTCTTCTCATCTCTGCATCAGTAAATCTTGATCGATACAGTGGTCTATTTGAGAAAGCCGTGAAGTGCACTTATCTGGCTATCTCCACTGGCTGGACATAGCTCCACCTGTTCATCCTTGCTCGGCAAACGTGCAACCGATTAAGCCGGGATGAGCAGATCACTAAGTCAAGCTGCGCTTTTTCATTTTATCCTGGATATCTATTCTACTTTCGTGCAACAGGCCCCTGTAGTTTCAGGGGTGGAGCCACATGTTGAAACATTCTGGGCTCAGCCCAAACCTAGGGGCGGCTCCGCCGGGGACATTTTTTCCCATTTATTCTACGCACTATTTTTCAAACCATGATAAGAAAATATAAAAAATATCTCCCACCAATAAATGGTAATTAGGGGACTAACATCAAGAAAAATGATACCCCATACCTAATGTATGCAACTCCAAGACTTTAGGGACCCCAGTATGCAGAAATGTTCAAATACATACTATTTTAGAATAGGCAGAAATAACATTTTTATACTGCATGACTCTTGCCTCAGACTGAATGGTATTATCATAAAGACTGCATGTCTGTAGAGGGTTCAATGTTAAGGTTTTTGCCCTGTCAGGTAAATTCTACTTAACCTAAGTCAATTTTTACTGGCCCCTTTACACTTTTTTTTTTTTTAGTGGTTATAAATCATGACAAAACCTCAGTTGTTATGGTTGATGTTAATTACAAGGTATAAACACATTATGACACTATCAGATAGAGTTAAAGTTCATACTAAAAGTGGAGGCTATTATTTAAAAAAACTATCAAATCTAATTGCAATAATTAAATTACTGGGGCCGGGTTTCTATCAGTCATTTCTTTGATTGCATACATTTTAGTTACCCCAATCTACTATAGCTCTACAATGCAGGTAGGCAACAGTAATAAAAAATAGTGTAGGTGTAATGATCCTGAGCGTGGTCACAGTTATGCTGAAAGTTATCACAGTAAGAAAGAGGTTCTAGTTCAGTCTTTAGACAAACTACAATCATTTTTACTACTGTAGTCCATTCAGCATTGACGATATCCACAGGGCCAAGAACTACGGTTATTCCACGAGACGTTCATCGCTGTCATCACTCTGCCTGAGGAGAAACTGCCGTACGCGTTGTGTTTATATTTGGTTGTCATGACTTTGCGACCACATGTCCGAACGGCCAGTAGGTTGTTATATTTAGTTGCCGGCGTGGCGCTTTATTGCCCCGGGCCATCGGGCAATCCTTATGTTGAGCCCTGCTGTAAAGGGGAGACTTGTGGTTACCATAGAACCCATTTTCATTCAGATATTATTAGTGGCAGAGGGACCCTTTAAAATGGCTATGCCAGTTATCCCTCGCAAACATTTTGCCTAGTTTGGAGTATTCAGCCCCCTTCAACACAAGCTAGCATAATATCAATTACTTCGTAGTTTATATGATACCAGTTGCTCCAGCTTTAAAACGTACCCGACACGCCTCTAAAGGACAGTAATGTCAGCCAAAGAGATTTAAGGCTTTAGAGAAAAAGAGCCCAGAGCCAGAGCAAGTAGTTCTCTCATCCGAGAATGTTGCGTGGACCAGCCAGAACCTCCTTCGCAGCGCTGTGGGAAGAAGTTCTGGCAATGCAAGACTACTGCACTGCTAATGCTATCCTCTACTGACTTTTTGTTCCTGTTTTGACACCAACAGGAGTTCATCGTGGATGAGCAGGAAAACCAGAAGGACGAGAAACATCCTGCGGAGGTTCCTCCGAGTCTGGCTAACTTCATGATCATCTGCAGCCTGGGCGGCAGCGGATACCTCATTTACTTCGTGTGGAGAGGTCTCAGGAGTTTGCCAACAGGACACGCCTCAGCTGGTATGAAAAGAACGAGGTAATGATGTCAGGCGGCTTTGAATGAAGCAGTCAGATTCTGACAATGATGCTGATACTGCTGACTCTAGTTTTGGACAGTTGGAGATATATGTCTCGCTGGGACGGTGTGTCTCCTTTGTTTGAGACACATCGCTGAGCTGGAGGACTACATCCTCGAATCGCCCTCAAGTGGCAGCTCGGACGCATCTTCGCCCTCTTCCTGGGAAACCTTCTACAACCTCTGTTCGCCCTGTTTGATGAGGTCAACCAAGGTATGGCAGCAGTGTGTTGGTTTGTGTGTGTGTGTGTGTGTGTGTGTGTTGCTGTCTGTCTTGTGTCATCGTTGACTAATTACCTCGGTGCCTCATAGCTGGAAGAGGAGGGGTCCATCAAGAAGCGACCATCTGGGCCATGAAGGAGTACTACGCCAACTACACGGGCTGGTCAACGACAGCAATGCCTCCACCCCCCATGAACGGCTGTGTATCCGAGGACCCTGCTGGGAGACCGCTGTCGGCATGTAATGAAAATAAAACTAGTTCCCTTTTTATATGACACCTAAACACAAGCCACAAGTATTTCTGAATAGTTGTCATCATTACATGATTATAAATGTCGTTTTGTTAGTAGTGTATCTTATGAGGATTATTTGCAAAAATACACTGCAATTTCATCCAGTAATTTGACCTTTTGATATCATGCATTTTAGGTTCATCTTGTTTTCGCACTTTTCTCGAGCCAAAGTATCATTGATAACTTAAAGTAACCTTAAAGTTCAAATAAAACGTTTTTAAAAGTTTCTGACAGCAAAAAAAACACCATGCTGGTAATTCCACAACTTCTTTCTGTTAATGATTAAATTCCTCACCCTGAATGAGGAATCATTGGTTTCTTGGAGTCTGTGTTTTAATTTGAACATGATATCTCTCTTATAGTCACTAGAAAAAGTAAATTAGTCCCTTTATGACAAATGTTCTGAACACTGTGTGAGATGAAAGCTTTTAAAAACATTTCATTATTCTGACTTTGTGTTCTTCTGGAGTTGTGAAGCTGACGGTGTGGACATCCAGGTGTCTTACCTGACATCTGATTGGTGACTTGCTCGAGCTGTCATTGTTCGCTTCCTCAACTAACTGCTGGTGCTGGGACCTGGAGGCTGGATTTGTGAGTCTGACTGCTGAAGCATTTAATTTCAATGGTTTACTTAGGTGAGTCTAAACTGATCCATAGTAAGTAGTGAACTCCATTTCTGTGTGCCTGTTTCTGTACAGTATGCATTGTGGGACAATAGTGTCACGCAGCAATGTTCCTTTTCACAGCACACCTTTACAATTGACATTTTCATTTACATTAATTGTGATAGTAGGAAAAGCACTGGTGTTACTTTTGATGAAGTTCTATTTAAGTGTCCAAGTAGGGCCTTGAAATGAAGAAGCTAACTGGAATCAGCCATCTTTACTTTATTATTTACACCTGTGCTTTTCCCACTTGTCAAAATTTTATTTGTCCAACACTTTGGTTTAGGGTGACCCAGTCTACATCCATGACGTTCCAGCTTTTTTGTGTTATAATTCTAAACTTGGTGGATTTCTGAGGACTATGGGAACTGCTCCTCAGATCTCTGCAGGGTAAATTCAAACAAGTACCTTCCCGAGGTGATTTGCAGCGGCACTGGGGCTCCGTCGGCGCTTTGCGCACCCCCGAGACGATAGTGATTAGTTTAAGAATTGCCATAAACCAGAGCAAGTTTTTCACCATCCCAGAATGTATGTGGACTAGCTGGACCCTCTTTCACAGCGCTGTGGAGGAAGGTCCGGCAATGTGAGACTCAGGTGACCAGATGGCCCAAAACATTTGTGATAGTCCGAATTTCAAGTAGTTATCCTGAATCCTGTCCTGTTTGTCAAGAAAATTAGAAGAAAACCAAGTTGTAATAATTATAGCCACAGAATAACACAGGTGAATGCTCTTCCCCTTTTTTGTTTTTAGTGTAGGAGGTGACAGGGAAAGTGTAGATTCAGTCAGCCAAGGGAAAGAGTGATCTGACATGCATGCCGCGCAGACAGAGTGACAGGCACCGCACCGCACTGATGAAAAAGAAGAAAAAGTGAATTTACATTTACAAACAACACAGTCATTGGTTTCTTTTTCCATTGACAGACAGGTTACTTCATGTTCATGACAAATATTATACATTTTAGTGTGAGTTTGCTTTCAGGTGTTTTACTGTTGTGGCCTACCCATGTACAGTACTGGGTAAAACGCTGACATGTGCTTCTCCTACCGCTAACTCTTATTTGGGTGGAGTCAATCTCAGCACTTTTTTCAGTATTTCAAGTACAGTCCCTTAAACTGTAAGTGAATAAGTTTAAGTAAATGTAAGTCAATCATATCTTGTCACTTTCAGCCCTATATGAGAGTTGACATCAGTGGTAATGTACTTGGATTGGTCTCATCAAGGATGATCTGGTACAAACTTTATTTTTACACATATATGCACACACAGTTTACAGTGTGTTTCTGTGTGGGCATGTTAGTGTGATGTGTGTTATGTAAATTATGTTTCAGGGTGTCTCAGACCTTGGCATATAAGTACTTTACTGACCAAAACGTCCAAGGTGATTCTTGGTATACACACACCAAAGGTGTCACATAGCTTCATGTTTTTTAGCGTGCAACAGGGGATGAAACCAGAAAAGGCTGGACCCACCATAGGACAGGAGACGTAGTAACGTGGGACAGTAGCCTAGTGAGCCACTATATGTATATGTGATAATATATATTATATATATATATAATATATATATATATAATATACATATAGTACATATAGTTGCTTCACCTTTTTTGGCGTGCAACAGTGGATGAAACCAGAAAAATGCTGGACCTACCATACGGACAGGAGACTGGTCAACGTGGTACAGTAGCCTAGATGAGCCACTATCGTATTATGTATATATATAATATATATTTATATAATTATATATATATATATATATATTGCGCGCCGTCAAAGCCTCACATGTTTAAAAAAGTGGAAAACGCTCCAAAATGTAATGTGTTTTCCTTAGCCATGCTACTGAAAACTTGATCAAAATATAATAGCAACACTGTAAACCACATGTAGTAGTTGTTACCTGCAACATTTGTTTTCATAGTATCACTCAACAGGTTGTGATTGCTAATAAACTAGCAGTTTTATCGCACACATATTGACAACTCTATTACAGTACAAGTGTTATATGCAGGGAATCAAAGCTAGGGCGCAGTGGCAGAGTTTCATATGTTGATTTGCTTTCACACTAACTTTGTCAAACCACTCCAAAAACTGTAAATGTAAATGTCACACGGAAACGGTTGCTGGTGTGATTGGACAATGAAATTGCAGGCTAGTAAATGCACTGTATTTTGGCCACTTCCCATATTTAAGATTGTGGTCCACTTAAGTGAACAAAACTGTAGAGCACTTGGAAGCAGCTGAGACACCGGTTGAAGCGCACCAGAGTTTGGTGTTTAGTCCGACCACACCAGAGTTCTAATGAGGTTTTGCGACACCCCAAACAACCAGGCTATCCCACGAAATACTCCAGGGTTTGGGTCAAACACGACCAAAACTGCTCAGAGTGAAAGCACCAAAATGTGTTGATATCCAGGGATAGCAAAAGTATTCATTTCCTACTTAAGGTAAGTACGAAAGAAAAAACTGTAAAAGTAGAAGCACTGATTTAACTTCTTTTACTAAAGTATGAAAGTAAAAGTATCCTTGCGAATAACTATGCAAAGCTACCTGGACCCAACAAATCTGCTAGGTGCAAGCTGAGAAACTTGAGTGGACATGGAAAAAGGCTCTTAATGCCATTGGCTACTATTAAATGGATAGGCCAATAGGCCTACACATCCATATATGATTAGTGTGAGAGACTGGGACTCCAGGTTAATAACGTTAAGACTGAGCAGCCACGATAAGAATTCAAACTGGAATCTGTCGAGAATTCAGGCCGAGGATGATCAGGAATGTTTGCTGCTTGTCTCCCAAATCTCTGGATGTCAGTTTTCTTCATTTTCAATCATGTGCCTTCATACTACTATGTGCTAATGTTAGTGCCATCAAGCCGCAATGATTTGCCGCTGATCAATGCCGCCAAATCTGTTGGTCATTTTGTAGTGGTGCTTCAAACAACGTACAGTAGCCTACTGTATTACCATCCAATTAGATTGAATATGGTGTTAATGAAGCAAAGAATAATAACAGTAACTCAGTGAAATTATTTGTAACTTTAGGATTAGGACTGAAAACTGATTTGGTTTCAACTTGCCCCAGGGTGTCTGTTAAAACACGGATGGAGACAACTTTCTCTGTTGATGCTTTATTACAATCAAGCCCCATGCAACCTATCTAACAGGTGAAGAAGACAAACCACAAATCACTAGTAAACTTTAAATGTCCCAGAACTATAGACCAATACAACAGGTTTAAAGAATGACAACATAAGTTATAAGAACTTAGAGTTCTCAAGGACACACACAACAAACACACACACACACACAAACCAAACAATCACAACCGATTATCTTCCGATGGGACAGCTAGTCTTTCTTTTCTCTTTTCTGTGTCCGCTTGCGGCGTGAGACCGTATCCACCCTATTCTCCGACATGACAACCTGTTTTACAAAATTAAAGTAACGAGCCAATTTTGTAAAATTAAGATGTAGAAAGTACCGATATTTGTAAAAGTAAGAAGTCGCCACAAAAAATAGTAAAGTAAAAATATTACAAAAATCTGTGATCAATTAAACATAACTTAAAAGCTTTCATATTGGGGAGCCCTGGTAGCTCACGGTACAGCGTGTGCCCCATGTACCAAGGCTCAATCCTTACGGCCCAGGGTTTGATTCCGACCTGTGGCCTTTGCGGCATGTCTTTCTCTCCTTCCCATTTCCTGTTCTAAAACTGCCCTATCAGTTATAGGCCAAAATTCCCAACATAATTAAAAAAAAAAGAAACTCATATTGAAAAATTCTTGATGTCATGTTGTGGTGTTTTTCAGGATGGGTGCGTTTTATGCTCTCGGGCTGGTCGGCATCAACGTGCTTCGCCTCCTCAGCTCCATGTATTACCAGTGTTGGGCGTAATGGCCACCAACGTCCCCCACGAGAGGGTCTTCAAAGCCTCCAAGTCCACAACTTCTACATGGGCCGCTGCTCCTATCCTCTTCTCAGTTTGTTACCTGTTGTCTACACCATCATGACCCTGCCGCCCTTCGTTGACTGGGCCCCTTCAGGTCACGCACAGAAGACATACTCAGTGTTTTCCCTAGATTGTGTAAGACTTATGTTTGTGTATTTGCCGTTGGTTGAGGGTCCTTTCTCAGAAAATGTATGTATTTCAATTTTCCCATTTTTTTGCATCTCTTTGTAGTCGTGTTGTGTCTCTTTTTGGTCATTTTTCTTTGGGGTTGTTTTGGGTCTCTGTTATTTAGCAACCTTTGTAGTCGTTTGTTCTTTGTGGTAGTTTGTGTCTTTTCACATAATTTGAACCAATATTTGTTCCAGATCTGTTCTAATACATTGGAAAGCATATTTCTAAATAACTAACACTCAAAGAGCATAAAGACATAACTTGTAATATCCATCCATCCTTCATCTGTTATCCGGTATGGGTCGCTTGTAATAATGTAACATAATTTAATAACCTTTTGATTGCTTTATCTTTGTAAGAAGGCTTTTTAACTGTCAAGACAAGTGGTGGTGCAACTCAAACAGGAGAACAATGGAAAGCATCAGAATAGCAATCAGACTTTACCAAACAGTGTGTCTGCAAATGGCAAAAGCATTGTGGAATGAAAACATGCAAAGCAATAAAATGAACATTAGTCAACATATTTCAAGCTTAGTAAGTAACTGTGATTTATTGCATATTTTTCCCAGTAACTGTATAGATTAGTAATTTTTTGCAATGAAATACATGCTTCTGTTACTTTACCTGTAGTGTAGTTGCTCCTCAACACTAGTTACAGGGTTTGTACGGGTGCTTTAACTCTTGAAAATGCTGAATTTAGTTGTGTTTTCAAGGTTGAAAATTTGTTGAATTTTGGATACATGCTTGAAATGCTTGACTTTCTCTTGATTTTTGCAACCCGTTCAACCAAAATTATGATAATCACGTAAGAACAGTGTCTGTGCTTTCTGCGGAGCGAGCAAAGACGGGCTGTCACAGACCATGGTAAAGTGGTTTTATATTGGAAGGTAAACTCCATAATGAAATAGATAGATGTGTCTATACTAGCCAACACCAATTTAAAACAACTCACCATGGTCTGCCACAGCGAGTGGTGGCCCTGCATCCGGCAAAGACTGAAATTACAATTAAAATGGATTACAGGTTGATGTTACTGTCTCAGATTTGATCAACCTTGTACATATCAAAAATGTGTCCAAAACGAAGACCATATATATTTCGCAAAGTTACTTAGACAGTGAACATTTTGAAAATAAACTTGTTTTGTTTAAATATGTGATCCTTATGCTATTACAAAACACAATTGTGGCTGTTTATAGCATTATGTCTGTTAATGTGACAAAAACACTTAAATAATTTTGATAATTTTTGTAGGTGCTGGAAAAAACTTTAAAATGGATTTGAAAGTGCTGAAAAAGTGCC
Organism: Etheostoma spectabile; assembly: GCF_008692095.1. Classification (NCBI taxonomy): domain Eukaryota; kingdom Metazoa; phylum Chordata; class Actinopteri; order Perciformes; family Percidae; genus Etheostoma; species Etheostoma spectabile. The sequence goes on along the minus strand of NC_045748.1, from coordinate 229,285 downwards.
TGAATTTTACCTGGAAAAGGTGTACAAACCCGTGGTTAGACATGAGCTTGTGCAAATACACACCACACACACACACACACACACATTGACCATGCATGTTTTGCAGTGGGAAGCAGAAGATGTTTGATGTGATCATGAGGACGATCGACCGGACTGCCAGCTTCCTGGGAACCATTTTCAGCTATGCAGCCAACCCTGGCCTCATCATACAGCTGGTACTGCTCATGGTGTAAGTGTAGAAGAGGCACGCATAGCCGCCACAGCGTACAAGTGTGTAATTACAAAAGCAAAGATTAATCGATTAGTTGTCAACCATTTTATCGCCCAACTATTTTGACTAATGTTTACAGTATTGGTTGGAGGTGATTTTTTTCAAATGAAAAAAAGCACAAATTCTGTAAATTCAGCATTCATACTTTCTTTACTCCTTTGTGACAGTAAACGAATACCTTGAGGTTGTGGACAACAACCAACACATTTGAGCGTCATGTTGGGCTTTGGGAACCTGACATATTTTCCCCATTTTTGTAGACCACACAACAATGAGAAAATCAACAGTATTAATGACAATTCAAGTAAACGTTTAGCTGCAGCCCTAGTACTAGAGTGTGTGTCTTTGCAGCATGTGGAAAAACACCCCGCCACTACAGTGTGAACATTCCTTACATAGCCGACTGGCATCTATATTGCATCTGTGTCTGAGGCTTAGGCTGACTCCCCGAGACTCAACTGAGTGGCGCTGGTGACCGTACGTGTATTCGATTCTTGCCTGAGTGTAGTCATATAGAGTGACGTATTCTATGGAGATAGGGAATGTTGTCCGCAGACAAGGCATTCTTATTATAATATCTGCCCCCTGACGAGTTGATCGCGTAAACGGGAGTTTGGTGTTTTTTGCTGCCATGCTCCGAACTGCAGATTACTGACCCTGACTCATTTTTAACGTGGCCCGCAGGTCCAAAGTGCACAAGTATCAAAAGCTAAGTCGAAAACATACGCGAATACATGCTCTATGTTGTATGATATTGACGGTCTCTAACTAGAACACGCTAGTCAAAGTGATACGTTCACACATGACCATCCGGCCTCTGAAGTTGCGCATGGCCACTAGATAATAAACGTGTTGGCTGATCCCTACAACTATCCCAGCCAGGCAGAATAAAGAGGATTTGGGTGAGGAACGTCGCAGACGACGCTGTGGAATGTTTTCTGCGGTCAATGGACCATAGTAATTAGATACAGCGTTAATGATCCTAAGACAGACATGGCCTCCCATATTACAATACCAAGCTTTTAACATTAGCAGTTTTCCAGTGTCAGATCGAGTGAGAAGCTTAGTATATTTTTGACCATTTCATGTACACATCAGGATGCTGAAATTACTAGAGCACCAAATGTGTGTCATACGCACCTTGAAATAGTCCATAACCACGTTCTGCTTTTTGTCCGGTTTGAGTCAATTTGATAGAAACTCGGTGCCAAGATGATAAAAAAAACAAAAAAAAACTACCTGAACCTTTTACATCCAACTTTATATTTCTTGATATTCTAGATTGTGTCTTCAGTAGAAACAAACCGGGCCTGGGGTGAGACCACAGTCAGGGATGGGACATTCAAAGTATTAAGAGCCGGACACAGATGGTTTGTTTCAGCTCTTTATGGAAGTTGTTAACAATTATAAGAAACAGTAGAAATATTGTCATCTTTAAGCACATTCTGACCTATATTTAACTTAATTCGAAACAAGAGTTTATGTGGCTCTAATTATTTTCTCTTTCTGAATGTCTCCTAAATGCTTTTTTAACCCACTGTTTCAGTTCAACCACTTCTTTCTCTCTCTCTCTCTCCTTCTATCTCTCCTCCTCCCTGATGCGGAGTGGGACTTTTCCCGGTGGGACGGTAGTGTGTCGAGGCTGCCTGGCTTGCGGCCGCTGCCCTGTGGCTGCTGCCCGGTGCCCGGTGCCCGGTGCCCGGTGCCCGGTGCCCGGTGCCCGGT
>NC_045748.1:227069-227193 GCF_008692095.1 Etheostoma spectabile | reverse complement strand
AGCTTCAGGTTTATACAGGACACGCTCCGGAGATTAAGTGTGACGATATTAATGTAGCAATATTCTAAGATGATATTAATTGCAGACTGGTCAGAGACCAATACATTCATGATTTCATTTTCTT
>NC_045748.1:226862-226991 GCF_008692095.1 Etheostoma spectabile | reverse complement strand
CATTGGTTTCATAACCTTCCTAATAAGTCTCACATCACCGGACTAATAACGTGGCCTACAGCACGTAGGCCTATGTAGTGTAGTTTACATTCATCACACTGGGAACACCACAATGCTTCTTAATCTTTT
>NC_045748.1:222151-226837 GCF_008692095.1 Etheostoma spectabile | reverse complement strand
TTTTCTTTCTCCTCTTCCCCGAGGCCTCCTCACCGCTGGACGTGCCTGGAACACCTCCCTAGGGAGCGCCCAGGAGGCATCCTTACCAGATGCCCGAACCAACCTCAACTGGTCCTTCGACGCGAGGAGCAGCGGCTCTACTCCGAGCTCCTCTCGGATGACTGACCCTATCTTAAGGGAGACGCCACCACTCCTGAGAGGAAACCCATTTCGGCCGCTTGTACCCTGGATCTCGTTCTTTGGTCATGACCCAGCCTCATGATCATGGTGAGGGTAGGAACGAAAATTGCCCGGTAGATCGAGAGGTTTGCCTTCTGGCTCAGCTCTCTTTCGTCACAACGGTGCGATAAATGGAATGTAGTACCGCACGGCTGCTCCGATTCTCCGACCAATCTCACGCTCCATAGTCCCCTCACTCGCGAACAAGACCCAAGGTACTTAAACTCCTTCACCTGGGGTAAGGCAATCCCCACCCGAACGAAGAAAGCACTCCATCGGTTTCTGCTGAGAAACCATGGCCTCGATTTAGAGGTGCTGATCTCATCCCAGCCGCTTCACATCGGCTGCGACACGATCCAGTGAGTGCTGAAGGTCACAGACCGTGATGCCATCAGGACCACATCATCTGCAAAAAGAGCGATGAGATCCCGAGCCCACCGAACTGCAAACCCCCCGCACCCGACTACGCCTCGATATCCTGTCCATAAATATTACAAACAGGATTGGTGACAAAGCGCAGCCCTGGCGGAGGCCAACCTCACCCTGGAACGAGTCCGACTTAATGCGAGAACCCGGACACAGCTCTCGCTTGGTCATACAGAGATTGGATGGCCCTAGAAGGGACCCCCTCACCCCATATTCCCGCAGCACCTCCCACAATTTCTCCGGGGGACCGGTCTACGCCTTCTCCAGATCCACAAAAACATGTAGACTGGTTGGGCTACTCCAGGCCCCTCCAAGATCCTTGCGAGAGTAAAGATCTGATCCGTTGTTCCAGACCAGGACGGAATCCGCATTGTTCCTCTTCAACCGAGGTTCGACTACGGCCGAACCTCCTTTCCAGCACCTTGGAGTAGACTTTACCAGGGGGCTGAGAAGTGTGATACCCCTGTAATTGGCACACACCCTCTGGTCCCCTTTTTGAAGAGGGGAACCACCACCCCGGTCTGCCATCATTAGGCACGTCCCAGACTTCCACGCAATGTTGAAGAGGTGTGTCAACAAGACAGCCCCTCCACACCCAGAGCTTTCAGCATTTCTGGAGGATCTCATCAATCCTGGGGCTTTGCCGCTGTGGAGTTGTTGACTCCCTCAGCGACTTCCACCAGGGAAATTGACAACAATCCCCATCATCCTCCAGCTCTGCCTCCACCAAAGAGGGCGTGTCAGCTGGATTTAGGAGTTCCCAAAGTGCTCCTTCACGCCCTATACCTCCTCAGTTGAGGTCAACAAGGTCCACACCTAGCTGTATACAGCTTGGATGATTCCTCGCTTCCCCTTCCTGAGGTGGCGAACGGTTTTCCAGAAGCACCTTGGTGCCGACCGAAAGTCCTTCTCCATATTCTCCGAATCTTCCCCACACCGCTGCTTTGCCTCTGTCACAGCAGAGGCTGCAGCCTTCGGGCCCGTCGGTACCTGCAACTGCTCCGGAGTCCCCGAGACAACATACCGGAAAGAACCTTCTTCAGTCGGACGGCTTCCTGACCACTGGTGTCACCAGGGTGTTCGTGGGTTACGCCCTTGAGGCACCTAAAACCCTAAGACCACAGCTCGCCGCGCAGCTTTAGCAATGGAAGCTTTGAACATTGTCCACTCAGTTTCAATGCCCCAACCCACAGGGATGCACGAAAAGCTCCGCCGGAGGGTGGTTGAAAGTCCGTCGGACAGGGGCCTCCTCAGACGTTCCCAGTTTACCGCACTACCCGTTTGGCTTACCAGGTCTGCCAGAGTCTTCCCCCACCCCTGACCAACATCACCACCAGATGGTGATCAGTTGACAGCTCTGCCCCTCTCTTCACCCGAGTGTCCAAAACATACGCCTCAGATCAGATGAAACGATTATAAAATCGTCATGACCTTTGGCCTAGGGTGCTCTGGTACCAAGTACACTATGAGCATCCCTATGTTCGAACATGGTGTTTTTGATGGACAATCCATGACTAGCACAGAAGTCCAACAAAGACAACCATGCATGTTAACAGATTGTGATTTAACCAGTGACAAAAGATGATTTTTTAAAATTTATCTTAGGGTTAGTGAGTTAACATCCAAATTAATTCTACTCTATTTTTACATTTCAATGTTTTTAAACAGCACGTTGGTCAACATAACCTGTGTTTAATGTGCTCTAGTAAGAAAATTTACTTACTTAGTTACTTACATAATAATGTCCAGGTGTGTCTGCCTACTTGCCCATTATGAAGGTGTCTTGTTTTTTCAGAATGGCCAAGAACGCTGATGTTGGCGGTGGGGACGGAGACGAAGGAGAGTTCACGTTTGGCTGGAAGATGTTCACCAGCTGGGATTACCTCATAGGCAACTCAGAGACCGTGACAACAAATACGCCTCCATCACCACCAGCTTCAAGGTAACCATGGCAACATTTTACAAATAAACACACATGCATGTGTTGTGTATTTTTCACTACACTGGGGCTGTTGCACGAAACCAGGATAAGGGATTAAGCCGGGATATCAAGTTATCCTGGATGAATTTAGCTTGGACTGGTTTCACGAAACCAGATTGAATTAAGCCAGCCAAGTAACCATGGAGATTTATTCTTTTGCGGCTAGCCTGGTCAGAGCAGGCTAACAGCCAGGCTAAGATTAATCCTGGAGTCTCATGTGTCAAATCAGTTGCTGCTCTGATCCGAAATAAACGTGTTTAACAGTTATTGCGTTGTCTTCTGCATGTGTTCTGCTTTATTTTTATTAACATACATTAGCCTACTTGTCACTATTGTTGCGAGTTTGATTTAAACCCTACTACAGCTGTTTAGATGTTAGAAATGGTTGCACTGGCACCCTGATGCGGAGTGGGACTTTTCCCGGTGGGACGGTAGTGTGTCGAGGCTGCCTGGCTTGCGGCCGCTGCCCTGTGGCTGCTGCCCGGTGCCCGGTGCCCGGTGCCCGGTGCCCGGTGCCCGGTGCCCGGTGCCCGGTGGCTATTGCCTGCCAGCAGACTTGCGAGTTGTGTCAGTGTCCACTCTCTCTGTAAAAGTAGAGATGAGCAGCGCAGCGTCCGTGGTCTCAGCTTCAGGTTTATACAGGACACGCTCCGGAGATTAAGTGTGACGATATTAATGTAGCAATATTCTAAGATGATATTAATTGCAGACTGGTCAGAGACCAATACATTCATGATTTCATTTTCTTGTTGCTTGTCCTTCTCTAGTAAAGGGTAGTTTGTGTTACTCCTTAATAAGTGGGCCAATTGTTTTTTGTTATAGCTTACATTGGTTTCATAACCTTCCTAATAAGTCTCACATCACCGGACTAATAACGTGGCCTACAGCACGTAGGCCTATGTAGTGTAGTTTACATTCATCACACTGGGAACACCACAATGCTTCTTAATCTTTTTATTTTGGTGCGGTCACTTGTCAGAAGAATAAAAAAAACAGAATATTGTTTTTCATATGCTCACAGGTGTATCGAAGTCACTTACTTTTTTTCTAGGTGTTGTCCCTTTCTGATATGTCTATATGAACATTAATTGTACAAAGAATTAGGAATATCTTATAGAGATTTGTGCCTGGTTGTAAAAACATGTTCTCACGTTTGTGAATAAGGGTTTGAAATTAAGCCTAAAGTCCGTAGGGTCCATTTCCGAGGAACATAGTTCCCTCTGCTCACTTTTGAGGCAAAGTAGATATTTTTAAACCCTCACACATTCAGTCGGGTCCGCTATGTTGGGCTTTTTTCCCGTTGATAAGAGCCGTTATTTCCCTTTTCTATTCTTCCCTCCTCGTTACTGTCCATTAGAAGCTGTGCTCATTGGGTGAAACATTTGGCGCATGCGTCTTTCATCTCTGCATCAGTAAATCTGTGATCGATAACGTGGTCATATTGGAAAGCCGTGAAGTGCACTTATCTCTGGCTATCTCCACCTGGCTGGACATAGCTCCACTGTTCATCCTTGCCGGAACGTTGCAAAAAGATGAAGCGGGAGAGCAGACACCCTAATCAAGCTGCGCTTTTTCATTTATCCTGGATATCTTTATTCTACTTTCGTGCAACAGGCCCCTGTAGTTCAGGGGTGGAGCCACATGTTGAAAACATTCTGGGCTCAGCCCAAACCTAGGGGCGCGCTCCGCCGGGGACATTTCTTTCCCATTTATCTCTACGCACTATTTTTCAAACCATTTGATAAGAGAAAATATAAAAAATATCTCACAACAATAAAATGGCTAATTAGAGGGACTAACATCAAGACACATGAATACCCCATACCTAATGTATGCAACTCCAAGACTCTTTAGGGACCCCAGTATGCAGAAATGTTCAAATACATTACTATTTTAGAATAGGCAGAAATAACATTTTTATACTGCATGACTCTTGCCTCAAGACTGAATGGTATTATCATAAAGACTGCATGTCTGTAGAGGGTTCAATGTTAAGGTTTTTGCCCTGTCAGGTAAATTCTACTTACCCTAAGTCAATTTTTACTGGCCCCTTTACACTT
>NC_045748.1:220566-222141 GCF_008692095.1 Etheostoma spectabile | reverse complement strand
TTTTTTTTTTAGTGGTTATCAAATCATGACAAAACCTCAGTTGTTATGGTTGATGTTAATTTACAATGTATAAACACATTATGAACACTATCAGATATGAGTTAAAGTTCATACTAAAAGTGGAGGCTATTATTTAAAAAAAACTATCAAATCTAATTGCAATAATTAAATTACTGGGGACAGGGGTTTCTATCAGTCATTTCTTTGATTGCATACATTTTAGTTACCCTCAATTCTACTATAGCTCTACACTGCAGGTAGGCAACAGTAATAAAAAATAGTGTAGGTGTAATTGATCCTGAGCGTGGTCACAGATTATGCTGAAAGTTATCAACAGTAAGAAAGAGTTCTAGTTCAGTCTTTAGACCAACATACAATCATTTTTACTACTGTAAGTCCATTCAGCTTGACAGATATCACACAGGGCCAATGAACTACGGTTATTCCAGAGACGTTCATCGCTGTTCATCACTCTGCCTGAGGAGAAACTGCCGTACACGCGTTGTTGTTTATATTTGGTTGTCATGACTTTGCGACCCACATGTCCGAACAGGCCAGTAGGTTGTTATATTTAGTTGCCCGGCGTGGCGCTTTATTTGCCCCGGGCCATCGGGCAATCCTTATTGTTGAGCCCTGCTGTAAAGGGGAGACTTGTGGTTACCCATAGAACCCATTTTCATTCAGATATCTTGAGGTCAGAGGGACCCCTTTAAAAATGGCTATGCCAGTTATTCCCTCGCAAACATTTTGCCTAAGTTTGGAGTTATTCAGCCCCCTTCAACACAAGCTAGCATAATATCAATTACTTCGTAGTTTCATATGATACCAGTTGCTCCAGCTTTAAAACGTAACCCGACACAGCCTCTAAAGGACAGTAATGTCAGCCAAAGAGATTTAAGGCTTTAGAGAAAAAGAAGCCCAGAGCCAGAGCAAGTAGTTCTCTCATCCGAGAATGTTGCGTGGACCAGCCAGAACCTCCTTCGCAGCGCTGTGGAAGAAGTTCTGGCAATGCAAGACTACTGCACTGCTAATGCTATCCTCTACTGACTTTCTGTTCCTGTTTTGACACCAACAGGAGTCCATCGTGGATGAGCAGGAAAACCAGAAGGACGAGAACATTCACCTGCGGAGGTTCCTCCGAGTCCTGGCTAACTTCATGATCATCTGCAGCCTGGGCGGCAGCGGATACCTCATTTACTTCGTGGTGAAGAGGTCTCAGGAGTTTGCCAACAGGACCGACCTCAGCTGGTATGAAAAGAACGAGGTAATGATGCTCAGGCGGCTTTGAATGAAGCAGTCAGATTCTGACAATGATGCTGATACTGCTGACTCTATGTTTTGGACAGTTGGAGATCATCATGTCTCTGCTGGGACTGGTGTGTCCTCCTTTGTTTGAGACCATCGCTGAGCTGGAGGACTACCATCCTCGAATCGCCCTCAAGTGGCAGCTCGGACGCATCTTCGCCCTCTTCCTGGGAAACCTCTACACCTTCCTGTTCGCCCTGTTTGATGAGGTCAACTCCAAGGTATGGCAGCAGTGTTTGTGTTTGTGTGTGTGTGTGTGTGTGTGTGTGT